>NC_141031.1:34157500-34260000 GCF_052040795.2 Danio rerio
TCTCAGCAGGCTTTTTTCTGAGGTTAGATGAAGAGCTCTGAAATGCTGAGAATGGCTGCAGTATAATTACATTTAACTGTCAGTGGGATAGATGTCCTTCAGCAGTGAAAGAGTTGTTTACACTCTCTTTTTTCCGTCTTTCTAAATCTTTTTATTGAGAGATTAGTTTTACTGAAAGCATTGATGGTGCAGAGATGCAGGCGCTTTAGATTTTATTGACACATGCTTGTGTGAAATGGCTCATAATAGTCTATTATCGTCTAGTGTATGTAATTTTATTTTATTCAATTCAGTTCATGAAGTAAACAGTATCAGCAAACACATATCTGGAGATCATAATTCATGAAAAAATACTTCTTATGTTGTTGTAGTTGTTAAATGGCTTAAAAAGCAAACTTTTTCACTGCTTATAAAATTTTTTGAATATTTTCATATGGAATGAATATGTGTATCTTTTAATATTTATCAACAACACTGGTTTTGATTAGATGAAAGATATTTTGTATATACTGTATAAAGGCTGATTTATACTTTACGCAGCAGATCCCCTTCCAAAGAGCTGCCAACTTATCCAGCATGTGTTTTATGCAGTGGATACCCATATAGCTGCAACCCATCTCTGAGAAACATCCATACACACATTGGACCACATGTCTTTGGACTGTGGGGGAAACCGGAGCACCCGAAGGAAACCCACGCGAGTGCAGGGAGAACATGCAAACTCCACACAGAAACGCCAACTGACTTAGCCAAGACTCGAACTAGTGACCTTTTTGCTGTGAGGCGACAGTACTACTTACTGCACCACTTTGTCGCCTGTGTAAATTTATATTTATTCAGTAAATTAATTTCAGTAATATTATTGACTAATATTAAAATGTTCAAATGATTTATTTACAATAAAGTTTGTAAAGTAAAATTTTCTGTCTTTTAGTCAATATATTATATGAGAGATTTGCTTTGTTTACGAAATATCATTAGATTTGCATTTTAAACAATAAATAAAAGTTAAAAAGGTATTATTTATTTGTTTTTAGTTACGGAACTCCCAAAATCCATTTTTTTTAACACAATTCTGTGCAGACATACCAAAAATGTTCCACAGATTCTTTTCTGGCCTTACTGATTTTGTTGTGAATTTGTTGTGCATTTTTGGGGTATAGGATAATGTTGAAATTTATAAATATCACTATGTTTTGCTTAAAAACATTTGACCTATATTTTAGAGATTTAATTTACAAGTGATAGTGAAGTGTTTATACACAAGGTTTTAATCCGTAATAGCATCTGCAAAATGAATCTTATGATCTGTTCCACAGCTAATAGTGTGCAATAAATTTCATGTCGCCATAAAAGATTCTTTCTTTAGGGATGTAGGCGTTAGCCAGTTTGTATGTTAAAATTCAGAAAAGGGTCTGTAAATCCCATTGTTTGTGTGGTCTAGGATTAGGTCAAACATTCTGGGGGGGTCATGACCTAGAAATCGGGTGCTGTGCTTTTGTGTTTGTGTTTTTGTATGGGGAAAATGTTGGTAAAAGAAACCAGTAAAAACGCTGCTAACTGTATAATCATACATAAAATGAAATACAGGAAAAGATACAGGAAGTAGTTTTTACCAATTGTGATCTGATTGTGTAACTAAAGTCAAAGA
Source organism: Danio rerio (assembly GCF_052040795.2). Lineage (NCBI taxonomy): Eukaryota > Metazoa > Chordata > Actinopteri > Cypriniformes > Danionidae > Danio > Danio rerio. The sequence continues at coordinate 34,159,152 of NC_141031.1, forward strand.
GCTCCTGTTGTGACATGTGAATTTCCCTTTGGTATTAATAAAGTCTAAACAAACAAACAAATGCAAACACTTTAAACAGACCAACATTATATTCTACATAACACATCTTGGTTTCATACGAGACTAAAACATTACAGAAAAATAGCTGACTCTTAATTATGGCATGCAATTGTATTGGTCTGACTGCCACAAATTAATTTGATCAAATAACTTAACTGTGAGCTTAAATTTAATAGAAATGATATTGCTTTTACTTCTTTTTTTGTGTTGTTTTTATTGTTCAGTATGAAATGTGCGTCTGTAAAACCACTTGAGAAGCACAGTTCTGCGGGATGCTGGTTAAAGGTCATATTTTTACGAAGTCTGAGGAGTCCAGGTCTTTTATTCAGCCTTGAGTGTGTGTGTGTGTGTTTGTTGGTTGAGGTATTCGGCTGGGATAGTGCAGCAGGGTGTGTGTGTATATGTGTGTGTGCTCGGCTGCTGTGAGGAGCTGAGAATGCCAGATGGTGCTTGTTAAACTCAAAAAGCTCTCCCACTCTCGACTGGAGCTCCGCGGTGTGGACCACATGCTGTCTAGAATGACCAGCCTCAATTCAGACAGGCTGAATTCTCCAACACCCAAAGCTACCTGCTGCTTCGGTTTTCTCACAGGCCCTTTCAGTCTCCCTTTCAAGTGCAGCATGTCGTCAGAAGCTGACGGTGAATGAAGGTTACCGCTCGAGCGGGAGAAGAAATTAGTTCAGCTCTGGGGGACAATGCGGTTCTGCTTTTACAAAGATGCCCGCTGCTGTCCAAACCCATAGAGAAACGAGCTGAATGAGAGAAACAAGGAGGCAGTGTGTTGCAGGCAGGTTTGTGAAAGACCCTCGGCCTGTTTGCTCCCAGTGACCTTAAAGCAGCCAAGACAGATTTGGAGTTGTGCCATCGATTTCTGTCGAAACTTGCCGTCGAGATCTGTGCGTGCGCGAAACAACCAGTCACCACATGTTTGTTTGTGTCTGGTCTTGCCCTGTGAATGTGTTTTTTTCTACCTATTTAGTTGTTGTCAGCAGGTGAACCGCAGAAATCGAAACTGCTGTCAAACTTTCATGTTTGTCATTCGCCCTGCAGCTGTATGCCGTCGTCAACATGCTTTCGCTTTATTCAGATTTTAATTAAACGAGGCGCTTGGCCGAATCACCCTTTATGCTGTTCCTAAACCCTCATTGATGTGCGTAAAAAGGAGGATTTGTGTTCGTACAAAAGGCTTACATAAACTCTCAACTTTTTTTTTTCGCTTCTGGCTGATAAGCATTGTTCAAATAAGCCCTTTGGTCCCAGGCCAAGACTTCTGGTGTTTTAAAGGACTGAAGGGTTGGAGGTTAATTTACCTCATGGCCTTGTTTAAGATTCCCCTGTACGAGGTTCCATTATGCTTAAGATTGGTGTCGTTTGTGGTTGATGTGTCATATGGGAGACATTAAATGGGTTAAAATTAGGATAACTTACCCTTAACACAGCTCATTAGCCAAAATAGTTGGGTTCCTTGTAAAACAGTGAACGTGTGCGCCAGAAGCATACTTACTAGGCAAGTGTGCAAATGCATGGGCACTGCACTGGAAGTGGGCGATCTTGTTGGACAGGATGTGACAGTCTGATATTCCATTACTTTTAAGTTTAAGTTGATTTTTTTTTTCACAACAGGGGACAGTGTACAGTAATCAAAGATCCTTAAAAACGAAAATGTGGATACTAGCCCAAAGACTAGTTTTTATTGGTGGTACCTGAGCCAGATTTCAAAGGCCATACCAATAAAAAAAACTAATTCAAACCAAAAACAGTACTCGAATAACAACAAAAAACAACCACAAAAACAACAACAATATCAAAATTGGTTCGCAATGTTGATTAGTAAGGGCGCTTTTACACTAGCACTTTGAGTCCACACCCAGGTTTGTTTGATGTTGTTTAGCTAGTATGAAAATGTCTTCTGAACTCGGATGCACAATTGTCTGCACGATTAATCGAAAAAAGATTGCGATCTCGATTCGACCCTACAGGCAATCTTATTTCAGCTTTTTTACGATTCCGCCAATTATATTTTCAAGGTCGGTAGAGAAGCGTAAAGGCGGGCACAAGTCTTTTAATTGTTTTACAAATGCTGCTCAGCAACATGGACACCTCAAAATGTTGTTAAAAGTGTCACATACTGTATTTATAAGGTATAATTCAGCCAAAAATGTAATTTCTTTCTTAATGTAATGATGTATGCCGCAAAATCACACGCGAGCTGAAGTAGCTACTGTTTGTTTACCTCAGAGAGGATGTGAGAGCCTGCCATGTCTACTTTAGTGAACAGAACAGGCATAGGCTGTGAATAACAACTGATAAAATTGTAAATAACGTTCAGTTTGTTGCACAGAGCGATCATTTTGGAGCCGCTTGGGAAGCTTGATTTGCATGTTTTTTTTTTTTTTTTTTTTTTCTCTGAGTGACAACAGACATGACATGAACTGCATGCGCGCATCATTTCAAGAGTTCACACTTAGATATTGCTTGACGACTGTAAGCAGGTTTGGCATGCTGTCCCGGGAGAGAACCCTGAGCTCGGAGATAGTTGAGCCCAGGGCTCCCGCCAGGTCCATAGAGCATGTAAGGGGAGTACGAGATCAGGTGGTTCTCGAGAGCTCCCCTTTTTAAAGGGAGGAAAGGAGGAGATAGGGGGTGGATGGGGGGTTTCTTCGGAAAACGAAGGTAAGGGAGTAATATCTAGCTAGGCTATTTATAGTAATTTGGAATAGATCTGATTGGCTAACTACTGAGTGTAGATTGGCGGCCAGCTGCGGTCAATTATATCACGTGCTCCTCTCGAAATTAGTTTAAAAACTTCACTTCAAGAGTTCACACTTAGATATTGCTTGACGACTGTAAGCAGGTTTGGCATGCTGTCCCGGGAGAGAACCCTGAGCTCGGAGATAGTTGAGCCCAGGGCTCCCGCCAGGTCCATAGAGCATGTAAGGGGAGTACGAGATCAGGTGGTTCTCGAGAGCTCCCCAAATGCATGAAGCTCGGGACAGCAGCCGTGTATTCGAAGAAACTCCCCAAAAGGCTTGAAATGCTATATCCGGCTGCTGGATATAGTTATTTGAAAGGAAATGTAAAGAGGGCTCCTTGGAGCAAAGGGTGACACAGGTTCCTGCGGGAACCCGAGCAGAGTTGGCTTGGGCTGTGAATACTCCTGCTGGAGTAGAGACTCGGGGAGACCCCTGCGGGGGTCAGAGCCATGGGGTGGGCGGGAATCCTGCTGGAGTCATTACAAGGGAAGGGGAGTGAAGGACTCCGGCTGGAGAGGGGGGTGAAGGGGGGCAGGGGGGGCGGGGACTCCAAAGGAGTAATTTGCTCGAGGAACACTCCTTGCGGAGATTGAGCTGGGAGGTGGCAGCACTATATATAATTATATATTTATATGAAACATATAGATATATAAATATATAATGGGGTAATCTAGGGCCTTGGGGGGGCGTTTTTTACTGACTCTTGAGAGAGTCGAAGCTCTTGGCTCTCCTGCGGGAGAGAGAGCTGTATGTGCCATCTCCAGCTGGAGTCGGGAAAAGGAATGGTCGGTGAAGCCCCAGCTGGAGGGTGAAATGGCAGTTGGGCGATGACCCCTGCGGGGGTCCGGTGCTCGGGATTAACTCCGCGGGAGTTAGAGCGTGAGGGTGACAGCACTATATATAAATATATATTTATATGCGTGGGTGCATATATATATACATATATATAAATAAATTTAAAAAATAAAAGATAAATGTGAGAAATAAACAGAAATAGATGAATAAAAGCTAGGGCCGGGGAGGGTCGGTGACATGGCTAGTGTCACAGCTCGGGGCTGGGTGAGCTATTTGGCTGGCTCCAGTAGGAGTCTGGAAAGATGAGGGGAAGGTGAAGACTCTTTCTGGAGGGTGACGGGCGCTATAGGTGCTCTGGGGGTGTTCCTGCGGGAACAGAGCGTGAGGGTGACAGCACTATATATAAATTCATATTTATATGCGTGGGTGCATATAGATGTGAATTTATACAAATAAAATCAAACAAAGAGAAAATAAATAGTGCTATACTATATGTCATTGAAATGACATATAATATAAAAAGCTAAGGCCGGGCCGTGAGATGATTCCTGCGGGAATCGAAGCTCGGGGTAACGCCCCTGCGGGGGCCAGAGCCATGGGGGGGGCGGGGTCCTACAGAAGTTAGAAAGTTGGTGGGCAGTGAAAACTTCTGTGGCAGCGGCCAGGGGGGGCGGGGGTGACGGGGGGGCTTGGGCAGGGAAAGAACTCTTACTGTAGTTGGGTGAGTGAAAAGGGGGAGAAGGCTGAGTGCAAATCAGCTGGAAGGAAGAAAAGAAATTAGATGGCTGGGTCATGCCCGCGCCCTTGAGAGACTTGGTAGTTCCTCTGCCCTCGGGAAGCTGGTATAGCTGGGTTGTGTTCTTTCCTTGTACTAGGCTCGTGCCTTTGGCCGCTGGGATAACTGCAACGGCTGGTGAGGGTCCTCTGGGCTTCCCTGAGATGACTGTGGCTGAGTCGGATGTAGGTTTTGAAGGCGTCAGAAGACCACCTTCCTAGTGTTTGTATGTGTTGTTGTGATAACCCTTTGTGTGCTGCTGTAGTGGCGGCTCCAATTCTGAATGAGTGACTGGAGTATGATTCTGATGGGAAGCCTGAGTTGGTTAGGACATATTTAAGGTGTTTTTGGAACCAAAAGCGTGTTACTGGGTGGTGTGTGTCGTCTATGAAAAGGGGGTCTAGGGGACTTGCACTTAGTGTTTTCCTGTAGTGTGTGTAAGCTAGAAGAGTTTGGAATGGGCTAGTGGGGGAGGGAATGTTGAATATGTAGATGTAATGTCCCTTTCTGGATTGATCTGTTTTACTTTGCTTAATGAGGAAAGCAATTGTTTCCTCATCAATCAAGGTCAGATCTGCTATAGTAGGGTGGATAGAGGGATCGAATTTAGATGTAACTGTAAATTCAGAACATCTTAGAAATCCAAAAAAGGCAAGAATAAACATTGCATCTAGGGTATGATCTGTATGAAATGAAAAATAGCCTTTCCTGAGTGTGGAAATGCATTTAGCTAGTATGTTGTGTGTGATGGGTAGCCTTGTGTCTGGGAGGGGGGGGCGGGTCTTCTGAATGCCTTTAATAAGAAGGCTAGTTTGTGAGTTAGTGATAGATTCAGAACTGGAGCCGTACATGAGTTTGTGAAAAAACTGAATGCCACTTAAATAGCTCTTAATCGAGTTTGCCTGGATATGTTTGTGAGAATGAAGGTAAGTGATAAATGATGTGATTGTAAGTAGGGAGAAATTGGGGAATGTAGTGTTGTATAGTGAATGGAAATGTTTGAATGTTTTCCATGCAGTGAGATAAGCTTGTAAGGTTCTTGGAGCCACCGCTTGCATAATGAGAGATATGGATGCTTGGTGCAGATCGTGCATGGGATGATTTATTGGAATATCATCTCTGAATAAGGAGGGATGGGCGTCGGGTGCTGCTCCGCCTCCGGCGCTAATTCTCTGAATTTCTGAAAATGAAGACGAGAGAGAGAGTCAGCAATTTGATTATGGAAACCAGGAACATGTGCAGCAGTTAAAATAAACTGTTTTTTTGGCTGAAGTCCAAATAAGGCGACGGAGAAGCGGCATTAGAGCGGGGGAGTGAGAGCGCCCTCTATTAATGCAGTGAACGACGGCTTCATTGTCACAGTGAATGAGAATGCTGGAAGCAGACCATTCATCTCCCCATAATAGGGTCGCGACGACTATGGGGTATAGTTCGAATAATGCAGATGAATATTGGTGTGATGGAACCTCTAACATTTGGGGGGGCCAATCGGATGCGAACCAGCGGCCTTGGTAGTAACCGCCAAATCCTATGGAGGGTGCAGCGTCTGTATAAAGATGGATGTCTACGGGGGATGAAATTAAATCACTATAAAAGAAAGAACAGCCGTTCCAGCACTTAAGGAAGGAAATCCAGAGGCTGAGTTCGTTTCGGCATGGATCGGATAAGGATATATTTTCTTCTAGACTCTGAACTGATGCTGCGAGTTGAAGGAGGTGAGTGACGAACGGGCGTCCTTGAGGTATGATGCGCATGGCGAAATTTAAATGTCCTAATATTGACAGCAGTTCGCGTTTAGAACATTCTTGTTTCTCCAAAAATATGGAAGATAGAGAAATGATGCGATCGACTTTCTCTTTGGGTAAAGATGCTTGAAATTTGTTAGAGTCCAAATTGATGCCTAAGAATTCTATGAAGGTGCTGGGGCCGGCGGTTTTTTCTTCAGCTAGAGGGATGCCGAGTTTGGCAAACACTGCTTTGGTAATCTCTAGGTGTTTAGCAGGTGGGGAATTTGGAGGGGAAATTATGAGGAAATCATCTAGTAGGTGGACTACGTGCGGAATGCCGTAATTGTTAGCGAGGATCCAGCATGATGCTTCTGAAAGCATGTCGAAGATTTTGGGGCTACTTCTGCAGCCGAAGGTTAAACGGACTGCAAAGTAGAATTGGGATTTCCAATTAATGCCAAAGAGATGCCAGAACTCGGGATGCAATGGCATAATTTTGAAAGCTGACGTGATGTCTACTTTCGCGAGCCAGGCGTCGCGTCCGACGAGTTTAATTAAAGAAATGGCTTGGTCTATATCGTGGTAATTCAGAGAGAATTCGTCAGGTGAAATTATGCTGTTGACACTTGAATAGGCGGAATTATGGGGAGAAGACAGGTCGATAATTAGCCGTTTTTTGCCCGAAAATTTTCTGGTCGCTACTCCAATTGGGCTGACTCGATAGGTGCTAAACGGGGGGGCAAGAAGGGGACCGATCATAAATTTATTATCGATCTCTTTCTTTATTAATTGCTCCACCACTTCTGGTTCAGCGTTAGCAGATTGAAGGTTAGGACATGCGAGGTTATAGGAAGGAAGAGTCGAAACACCGGGGTGGAATCCATTAGACAGACCTGAAATGAGAAATTCAGAAAAGTTAGGATCAGGGTGCATGCGTAATTCATGGTAAAGATTAGAAATATTGACAGGAGTCGACAAATAGGATCTATGTTTTTTATTTGCTTTCCACACTTGGCAGACCACTCGAGCATGAGCGCCACCGCAGTAACTGCAAATGTGTAAGTATTTGCAAGGGTGGCGGAAACATCTGGCTGCGTTAAAGTTATTGCAAGCTAGAGATGATGGAGGGTTTTGAGAGGAGGGAGGGGGGAGAAGAGCAGGGATAGCAGAGGTAGAAGGGCGGGGTACGTAACTAGTGGATCTTGGGGTTTGTAGTTCTTTCTCAGTGGAGGGGATTATGAAGGGACAGGAAGTGGTTGGGTGAAGGTTTGAGCGGCAGACCGCGCAGGAAAGATTGCGGCATCCTAGAAAAACTCTGTTATGGAGATCAGTGTCCAAAGCCCCCCAATAAGAACACTGATTCCATTGAGCAACGCGAATAGCGCATTTTGCTGAAAATAATTTGTGATATGTATAGAAATGCGTTCCCCCATAGGAGAGTGCGAGCTCCGAAATGATAGCCATATAGTCGTTCAGCTCGCGCCTCCTATGGGGAAAGACAGAGCAGATGGTGTCTGTATAACGTGAGAAAGCTACGTGGAATTCGGCTATTGTGAGTGTGCGAGGTTGAGAGCTGACTGGTGATTTAAGTGTAATGGTGAATTCGCCGCAATCCACCTGTCGATCTGCCGAGGGAGGTGCAATAGGTGAAAGGAGTGTAGAGAGGTCTATGTCTGCACCTGATAGGATGAGGTTCCTGACTGTGTTGGAGATCTGAGGTGGTTCCAGGACTGGAGCGTTATGCGGAATGGGAAGGGGTGTGGCTGTGGCTAGGGTGAAGGGGGCTCGTGCGGAAGATGTGTTAGTACAGAAAGCATTTTGTTGGGGAGGGTTAGTAATGGAAGTGGGTGCTTGGAGGGATGTAGAGGGAAAAAAGGGGGGATTAGTAGATGAAAAATTAGCAGGCAGAGGGAGAGCGTTGGAGCTTGTAGGAAAGGATTGAGTGGGAATAAGTTGGGTTGAAGAATGAGGGAGATTAGAAGAAAGATTGGGAATAAGTTGAGTTGAAGAATGAGGGAGATTAGAAGAAAGAGAGAACTGAGGAGGGTTGAGAGTCGGGGGAATTGCTTGAAGAGTCGGACTGGAGTTTTCGCTGGATTGTGGGGCTGGAGGCCAAAGGAGGGGGGTGGGAAGTCCTGGAGTGGCATAATTGTCCGGTGGATTCACTGTGTGTTGGTTGGTAGAAGGTGCTTTCTGTCCTGTAGCTTGAGGTTGCTTTTTATTAGTTTTCTTGGTTGCTTTCTTGGGTGGTCCAGGGGGGTTTCTTGAGTGCTGAGTAGCGGAGGGTTGTGGATAGGGGGTGTGGCGGGAGCGAGTTGGTCTACTGTCTTGGGGAGGCGGAGTTGGTGACGGGATGGCTTCGTACAGTTTCAGAAGTTCGGATTTATTGCAGCGGGTGGGGATGGAAATTCCGGCGTTTGTGAGTGACTGGCGGAGTTCAGAAACAGTCATTTTGTTGGATGTGATGGATGAAGATCTTGCAGAGGCGTAGGATGAAGCGGGAGACGGTAAGTTGCGGTTTGGAGATGGAGATTGCGTGCGGCGATGGGTTCTTGTGACTGTGGAGCGGATGGGTCTTCGGCCTCTGATAGGAGCCTCGGTGTTTATTTGGGTTTGTTGTTGTGTTTGGGCTGGTGTTTCCGGGAGAGCTGGTGTGTTGGTTCCTTCCATGTTGCTTGTTGATGGCTTTGATGTTGGATTGTTCTGTTTAGGTTGTGAGTTCTTTCTGTTGTTGTCGCTGTTTTGTTGTAGCTGTTGTTGTAGTAGCTGTTGTTGTTGAAGCTGTTGTTGTTGAAGCGTTAGCTGTTATTGTTGATGTAGGCTGTTGTTGCTGTTGTTGTTGCTGTTGTTGTTGTTGTAGCTGTTGTTGTAGCTGTTGTTGTAGCTGTAGCTGTTGTTGTAGCTGTTGTTGTAGCTGTTGTTGTAGCTGTTGTTGTAGCTGTTGTTGTAGCTGTTGTTGTAGCTGTTGTCGTTGTTGTTGTTGTTGTTTGTTGTCGAGGGTTTCGGTAGTTTGTTAGGAGCAGGGTTTGTCCTTGTTCTTCGGAAAACGAAGGTAAGGGAGTAATATCTAGCTAGGCTATTTATAGTAATTTGGAATAGATCTGATTGGCTAACTACTGAGTGTAGATTGGCGGCCAGCTGCGGTCAATTATATCACGTGCTCCTCTCGAAATTAGTTTAAAAACTTCACTTAAATGATCACATTTTAGAGTTCTGATAATGACCAGCACTTGAAAACAAATGTTTACTGTGTCAGTATAACTACTCTAGTCTACATAATGTCGAATATTATGCAAAAGGAAATCTGATAATGACAAATTCCGCATTTTACAAATGTATATTAATGCTGTCAATGACAGATTTCAAGCATATGTCTCAAATAATAATTCAACTTCAGAATTATGAATAGTTGTATTCTGATGTAATCACTTTACTGTGAATGAACAAACAGGACATATTTAAAGTCTGATCACATCCAATATTCAAAGTCTATACAAAATGTATAATTTTACCAAGACCAACACACAGGCCTAATATTATTGTTGTTTTGACATATATTTGAGAATAATAATAATAATACTCTACACATATTAAACTTTATTTTACATCTACAGAATCGTGATCTTGATTTTAAAAATTTGTGATTTTGAAAATTTGTAATTGATTTAAAAATTTGTGATTCTCATTTTAGCCAGAATCGTGCAGCCCTACGCACTTGTAAACTGTACCCGAGTCCACCTGAAAGAGGTGGTCTGGGATTTGGCTTGTGCGAACTCTGGTCTGAAACTCTTTCTGTGCCTCAGTGACTGCCGTCAGATTTAAATTTTAGCAGTTGATAATGTATGCTCTAAACGTTCTAATCACACCCGTGTGATCGTATAACCTGAAACCAATACAGGAATGTTTTTTTTTTTTGTTTTGTTTTTACAACTCAAATTATAGTAAGATTAAAATTACTTTATAGGTTTCATCAGAATGTCATTGATTATGTTTTTCTCTGTTTCTTGCAAAGAGAGTGACATATTCAATGTCATTTGGGAAAATTACAATGTTATTATAGATTATTACTATCACACTGGATCATTTGAGAATTGGTACAATCTCATGTGAGTGAGGAGATGTTGTAGCAAGGGTGAAGGGAAAGTTAATATATTTCATTTAAAGATGATGCCATAAATGGCAGAAAAATTACATACACGGGCAAAATGTTTATAACATTCACAGAAATATACTGTTTAATAAAAACAATGTATTTCTCAATTTTGAATTTTTCGTAACTATAGTAGCATTAACTCGAGGCTGTGTGATGCAGTAATTTAGCTAGCTTTAAATATTTTGACAGTTTAATTAACTTTATATTTATCTTGCTCAGCAACTGCTGCTGTAAGAAAACAGATTACACTAAAGCGCCCCTGCGGCATAGCTGAGAAAGTGTACTTGATTGCGATACGAGTTGCTGACACATTTAGCTAGAAGTGCTTGTGTTTACTTGGTTGCATAGATAGAGTATGCTTTTGGCCCAGATTGAGTGAGAAAAATAGGATCTGGTGGAGGAGGTGGGCGTCCCTCATGTTTAAATCCAACTGGCTTCAAGGCAGTATAAAAACCTCAATGTTAATGTATGCTTGTCTCTTCCACTTTGGTCTCTGTCGAGGATGAGGAAATGTTGATCCAGACAATGGTGACTTCAGATGTTGTTGATAAGATCGACAGCAAACGCATGAAATACCGTGTGTTGCAGCTTGTATCATTAACAGAACTTTATCTCTCATCGGGCTGAATGCCATCACAGACATTCATGTCTAGTGTAGCAGATGCTGAGTGAGTTTGCGTCTGTCTCACTCGTTTTAACAGCTGATACATGTTATCCAGGTCAGTCAAAGCCAAAATCTGAAGTCATGGAAGTGAGTGTGGAAAAAAAAAAAGCACTTTCTTGCACCGACTTATCAAGGGTCTTTTCCTATATTAGGAGAGGTGGAATCAGTCAAGCTGTGAGCTTTTAGCATGAATCGGTGGGTCTTCCTTCTTGTTAAACTTCTAGCAGTAAAAATGACAAGATCTTGACATGTTCTGGCAGACAAGCGTGCATTCCTGTGTAAAACCTGCCAACTAGGGGTCATTTCGCTTTGCAAATCACTTCGGAAGCAGTCATATCTGGGCTTTATCACACTGTAAATGAAGGAAATGTTGGTTATTGTGTCTAAGCCAGAACGCTGACCCAATTCTAAGCCACTGCCCTTTCTCACGGCCATTCTCCGTTTGTTTGCTCGCCATTGGAGGCCTGTGTTTGTTTGGTAAACACCTGGAAATTATATTAACCCAAATGGTAAAGGTCAGTTGCAGTATTGCTTCAGAAAGCCCCCTCAGTGAACCCCCGGGGTCCAACCTTTCAACTCGTGCCCACTCGTGCTGCCTGTGAGGGTGTGAGACCTGCCTTTTGTTTGTTTATTGTTCTCCGCCAGTCTCTCACTGGGTCTGTTCCTTTTCCTCTCTTTCCCAGCATTCACATCCTCCTGTATAGTTTACAGTAGAGCTAGCTTTCTGTTTTTTTAACTGTAGACGTGACATTTTGTTTTTTGTGGGAAAAATAAGGACCAATATCTTAAAATACTGTAAAGTAGCAGATAAATAAACAGAGTGATGTAATATTTGTATATTTTCTGTCAAACAAAATACTAGGGGGGGAAGGAACAAAAACTATTCTGAATAGTTTTTTCTTGTCACCTGTACAAGTCTTAAACAACAGCAAATAATAACTTCTAGCTGATCGTTTGGTATCAGAAGTAGCTAATATGAAAGTCAAAGGCTGCTAGATTATGCTTATTATACCAAAATAAAATATAATCATGCCTTGATTTTTTAAAATTATTTATTTAGGACAGTAGGGACTGACTTTGCTAATACAAAAGTCTTGTCACTAAACAGAAATAATGTACAGTATAGAATATAAAGTCATGCTGCAGTGGAAAAAGATTGAATACTGCGGACGACTACTATGAGCTTGGGCGACGGCATCCATACATCTCTTAAAAATCAGTGATCTTCACTGCCTGATTGATATATGATATAAAGTGAGTCTCAAACTAGACATGAAACACTGCGTTTAATATTTTTTTTTAATCAATGTCTTTTAAATATGTAAATAAATTTTTTCCCTGTATTTTCAATAGAGTTTCTGCGCTAGCCTGCTGCTACTGACACTGTCATGACAAATCGAGTCCCCCCTCCTGACAATTGGGTCCACCTAGGACCCTGGGTGATCCTATTGTCCTATTGGTTCACTGGAGTTGTAATAAGTATAGTTTGTAGCGCCTGTTTAAAACACACACACACACACACACACACACACACACACACACACACACACACACACACACACACACACACACACACACACACACACACACACACACACACACATACATACATATATATATATATATATATATATATATATATATATATATATATATATATATATATATATATATATATATATATAAATGCAATGTAATCTCGTTTAAATTTATTTAATTTAAAAGAATGTTAAAATGACATAAAACGATTTTGAATTATGTATTTCGTATACTGATGTACAACTAAAGGCATGTGTTGTGGCATGGAGAATTTCTCTTTTGTGCTTTTATTTTATATAGACTATAAAAAGCCCTTTTGATCAGGCATTCAACGCAGACGATCCATCGTAAGTGGACTCAATTGCAAGGGGGACTCGATTTTTCACCACAGCGGCACTAGTGTCCACACGGTCTTTCATTTAGTTTTATGCTTTAAAACTAAATGAATGCTTGAGTCTATGTAACTGACTGTATTTTAATTACATTACAACATCGATGCTGAAAAAGGAGCCTAATAAAATTTTAAATAGTCACACAAACCTTTCACCCGAAGTTTTTCTTTAGCTGAAACACTAGCTGTGCACATAACCCATTGGTTCTATGTATCAGCCAGTCTGTCTGTATCATATTTAAAAATGCTAATTTGCTGAACGTTTTTAAAAATTTGAACCTTTTGTAATTTTGTAGCTTTGTAGTTTTGTCCGTGATTGTCTTATGGATTGTAGACTGTGCTAATGTACTCTGTGCTGTAATGTCCGTGTAAAACGGTCTTGAAGGTTTTCCTGCATGCCGTCGCTTGGAATAAATCCAGAAGCGTTCGCGGCATGTGAGGCATTAGGGCACAACGGCTCCTGGCTCTTGTTATAGTGCCTCTAGCAGTGGAATGCATAAGCACCAAAGAGACTCCATCCTCAGTCCTAACAAGGAAAGGGAAATAAGAACACAAGACTTCCCAGCAGCGTCTTAGGATTTAGAGATGTAGGTGAGATCGGGTCTGAAGCGGAAAGAGCCTGGATCGTTTTGACAGCATCTGACAGGGTGTTGCCCATGTAGGGTGTTCACTGGGGCTAATGTCAAAACATTCTGGTCCTGCTAGGTGTCTGCTCACCCCAGTTACCCTCCCAACACAGCAGGGCTCAGTTTACTTAGTCCTTCTGTCAAAGTCATCCTTTTGTTGTTCAGGAAAAGCCAGGAGCTAACAGGAGTGAACAGGTCAAGAAGCAAATAATCAATTTGGTGTGACCTTGTAGCATTGATTTAGACATAGGAAAGTCAGTTTACTGCAGAAATGGAGACAGGTTATTTTGTGTTTTAGGTATATCTGTTTTAAATGATCTGTATTCAGATCTGCATGTAACAAAAATGAAGTTAAAAGTCAGTTTGAATTGAACAGTTTTGTATTTAGCGATAGTAGTGCTTCGGTTGTATAAACATTAAAACAATGTTAGCAACTTGCATAAAGTGTACTTGTCAATTTATATATGTATCTGTACATGGTTTACTGAAGACATTCAGTCTAAAAATAATTGATATACACACACAGTATGATGTACGCTGGACACGGACACAAATAAACCCAATCAGACTAACGTTTACCTATTTTGCTCATCAGATCTGTTGTGGATGAAGGCTAAATTATAATTAAACTTGACAAAACAGAATGATAGAGATGTATCGCATTGTATTTTGAAGCTACAGTCAAGAAAAAAACAGCCAGGAATTTATATCATCCTCTGCATGCACATGACGTTTGGGCTGAGTGATTTGACACAATTTAGCAGCCTTCAGCAGTGTGTTTGTTGAAACTTACGCATCAAATTTTACAATTAACACGGCAAATCAACGAAAGATTTAACTAAACATACCTTACGCCTTTTTGGAGTGAAGATGAATAAATGTATAATCTGTAAATCTTGCATTTTGCATCCTGAGGTGAATTTTAAACATGTCTCGTGCTGTGGTTAGTATACAGTAAACAATTTGGGGCTTGCGTTTTTAAAATAAAAGTCCTACATACATAGTGAGTGAAATATACGCTTAAAGTAACTAAGGGAGGAAAATTGTAACTGTTTTATCATTAGATACAGTTTGGCTTATCAGATGCAACCTGAGGCATGCATATTAATAATTTCAAAACTTTTTTATAATCTCCGAGCTGAGTCTCATCACAGTTTGTTTTGTCTTCTGATTGGCCCATTGTCCACCAGTGTTTTACACTTGTAGAAATTACATGAAAACAAGGAAATTTGGTGTCTGAGGCTCACAGTATGCCCATTTCCAAATACTGATCTTTGATTATTCTACTATGCCTTGGTATACCCAGATTGAGCATGATGTGAAGATGACGATGACTGATAAATAGTTCAACTTTTTACACTGTGTGGCTTATTACTGAATGTGTGTCTTTGTTATTTCTTGGGGTTAGCGTTAAGAGTAGACTATAGGCTGGTGTTTAACTGCTTTCCTGCATTATGCTCTCACATACTCTGTGTGCTACTTCATAGCCATGGTGGGCATTTCTCTCTATCTCGCGTTTTACGCAGTCTATCACAATCACAATCATGGGTCATCGGACCAATCAGCGGAGATTAGCTTCGCGCTAATTTAAAATCGGAAAGTATAAAAAAAAAGATCTTTAAATGAACACTGCTCTCTGCTAAAAATACTGTCAGAGATTTTTATGTTTGATTAGTGACTTGAGAAGTAGTGCAGAATTGTCATCACTTGATCAGTTCTGAAACATTCAGAGATTAAAATGAGGATTTGAGTGTGGACTTTTAGACCTTTAGATATATATAGGGTTGTGCAGACAGAGACAGTCTGTGAGTGTGTTGACCTCCTTTCCAGCATTGTTTTGATCTGTTTTCGCACTACATATCAAAGCCTCTCTCTCTCTCTCTCTCTCTCTCTCTCTATAAAAAAACAAAAAACTGCTGTTCCCGTCAATCATCCAGGAAAGAGTGACGCAGTTTAAGGCCCCGTTTACACTAATGCGTTTTAGTTTGAAAACGCATAAGTTTTGCTACGGTTACGCCATCCGTCCACACTACGCCGGAGTTCTCGAGCGCCGAAAACGGAGCGTTTCGAAAACGCTGGAGAGGCCGTTTTCATTCTAAAACGCAGCTGCTCCGTCTCAGTGTGGATGATGGAAAACGGAGACATCTAAAAACGGAGGCGGGGCTGCAGACATTCGCCTCTCTGATTGGGGCTTTTCCTGAATATTAAGTAGCCTAACACGCACAGTTCAGTCCTGCATCTTCTCCGTGTAAGTTAAAACTTCGCAAGTTTGATCATGGCTGCAGTCTCTTCTTCTCAGTTTGATATGGAAAACAGACTATACCGAGGACACGGGTAAATCTTCAAAGGGAACAGTGTACTTTATAACTTCATTCACATCACCCTGGCTACGTTGTTTCACTTTCTCAACAATAAAATGTAAACATGATATAAGGAACTGCCTATTTTCATTTTAATATTAACAACTAAACAGACAGCAGAAATGTTGAGGCGCCGTGCTGCAAATATGAGCGTCATCTTCACTGTGTGCATAGTTATAACAAAACGGAGCCGATAACAACTGCCTCTTCAATTTCAGTGAAAATACGAAACACACCCTCTCTTTGCTGAATATCAGTTTTAATCGATAATGGCCATTATAAAAGTATAACATACAATAAGTTTATACATTATAGGAAATAAAGGCAAGCGATCAGTCAATATACAGAATGTACGTGCTTACATTAATCATTAACTTATCTTTGCGCTTAGCCAAAACACGTTACCTGAGAACAAGTAATAGATTCCAATGTCCAATGAATATGTCGTTAAATAAAGACAACAAGATGAAAGAAATATTCCGTTTAATAAATATAGTGAGGTTAGATCCAGCGGGAGATGCTTGATGAGAAGTCCGACTAGCAGAGCTCTCATCTGGGTAGATTGGCTACAGCGCTTGCCTGAGAGTGTGTGTGTGGTCACGTGATGTGCGTTTTCAGCGTTTTGGTGTGGACGGAGAGCTGTTCAGAAACGCTGGGTAAAACGCGAGTGTGGACGCGGATCGTTTTCATTCTAAAACGCCGTTTTAAAACTAAAACGCACTAGTGTAAACGGGGCCTAAGTAACATCCGACTAACTAAATCTGTTTCCTGAGAAAACAATCAAATTGCTGTGGATTTATTACCAAAACGCCAAACAATGCTTCACACATAATCTGCTTAGTCTTCTCTTGTGAAAAGAAAACCCTCTTTTTTTTATTCTGTCAGGAAGTGGATGTGTCTAACAGGAGTTTTTGTTCAAATATTCCCTCATATCTTCAACCCCAGGCAGACAGGGACTCCTTTTTAACAACTGTGGCTGCTGGAAATGATAGACGGCCCGATGTGGTCACAGTCGCCGCTATAGATCCAGCTGTCTAAATAGATTGGGTCAGTGTGTCTTGGCGGTGGGCGATGATAGCCATGATGAGCTGTGTTGTTTGGGCGGCACGGTGCATGTGAGCAAGCGTTTCAAAGCAGGGGGACCGGCTCATAATGGTAATCAATGACCTGTACTGGAACTGCAGCTGGACAGAGGGGGTCAGATTGGGACAGGACTGGCCATTTGCCTGGCTCTGAAGCCCAGCGGGAGATTGTGGGAGGGAGACTTTCATAAGTGCAATTTGTTGTTCTCCAAAGGTTTGCTTTATGCACCATTTCTCTGTCTGTTCTTGTATTGAATAAGGATGATTTATTGGGATCAGATGTGCTAATGCCTCTAAAGACTTTGTACACATTATTAGAAGACATTTATTCTAAAGTGATCTGGTCCCAAAACAGATATTTGTTGCATTTTTGGGAATCAAAGTGATGCTTTGTGTCTTGGACGACATTAATTTTTCAAACCGCTGAGGATTTACAGTAAGATGTGAATAATTCATGTTACATTTGATGTTCTTTTAAGTGATTAAGACGTGAGTTTATATTTATGTGGTGCGGGATTAGGTGTGGAAATTAGATGATGCACTATTGAACTTTTGAACTTTTAACTTTTCACTTATTGGAACAATGGTTTAATTGACCAAAAAATCTGGTCTGGTATGTTCAAAACAAGAATCATTTAATGACATTTTTAAAACTCCATATTTACGGATTGCTGTGCTAGTTCATTGTAATTTTATTTCTTTATACTTTGCCAATATCCTTCAAAACTTATCCTTCAGAAAGTATGTATTTTACTGAGGTTTACAAGGACATTATTTTATTAATAACCAAGCATTTATTTTCCTGAATTCTTAATCCTTATCATTGCTATGATGCGTTTATAGATAAATAATTTATCTATATCATACATTGTATTAGTGACAATTGTACATTTTTCTATTATGCTAACAAGAATGGATGGTATATGAGTAATTTTCATAAAATAATGTCATAAACTTGGCTTAGTGTTTATTTAAATGTTTATTTTTTATTAAGGTTGCACAGTATATTGAATATTTTAGTTTTTTTGCGTGATGGTAAATATAACATTGTTATCACATAGGGCTGTGCGATTTGGGGAAAATATTTAATATGTGATTTGATTTGCAATTTAATTTTGTAGTTAATATTTTGTTAAAAATTGTTTAACTAGTTCAACTGAAAACATATAAACTTAATTAAACATTTATTTAAATTTATTTTTTAAAATATTCAGAAATGAAAAACTCATTTTTCTCTACAACACACAGTAAACAAAAATAAAATGACCTTACCTTTATGTAAACAAGTTGAGCTTAGATTAGGGATAGGCATTGGCTGGTATGAGGTTCTGACTGTATGAAAACCTTGAATAAAAATATTAGCGTTTTGTGATCACTACTCTTAAATATATTCTTTTTAAATGTCTGAATAAAAAACTACAATTTTTTTCCCCGTTAAACACTATATATTTTATTTTGAGAAAAAATTTAAATCCCGAACAGTAAACATGTCAAATCATTCAAATAAACCTCAGACTTCTGCTGTCCTCATTTATTTTAAAAATAGATTTTTTTTTTTACAATTTAAAACGATATCTTTAATTTTATATATATATATATATATATATATATATATATATATAAATATATATATATATATATATATATATATATATATATATATATATATATATATATTTTTTTTTTTTTTTTTTTTCTGCTTGAGATACTGTTGTCCTAAAAAAACAAACAAAAAAAAGTTAATAAAAAATCGTACAGATAGCAGATTTTTGAAACTGCGGTATACCTTGAAAATGGTTATCGTCCCATGCCTAATTAGGGAGAAAGTGTTGCTTATTATAAAAACAAAAATGAATAATTATAAAAATACACTCAGCAAACTAACATGGCTGAAACAACTCTGAAATTTTACTTGCTACTAGATTGTCACTGGCAATACTTTCAGTTGATTTTTTTTTTTGCAAAAACCTCCCCATAAAGCCGCTGGATGTTTTATTTCCTCATGCTGTGGCACAAATTCTGCGACAGCTCTTACAAGGTACCTGTTTTTTTTCGATGCCTGACTTTGAAACCAAAATATTCCCATGTTACCGATGTCCTGTTTTTCTTTGATATTAATTCGTCTAGTAATGCTTTTGAAGTGGCAAATGTCATCCCACTCATCCATGCTTTCCTGTTTGTATGTTTTTTTTTTATTTTAAATTTTTTTTTACTGTGGGTGTTCCGCATAGGTCGGTTGCGCGATTCCAATTCGGAAGAACCAAAGTTTGCTCACTTAGGGGCCGATCACACCGAACATGCCTTTACGTTCCAAAAACGCAAGGTGCACAACACTGCCTTTTTTGTTGACAAGAAAAAAGAAGCACAGTGAACTTTTTTGTGTCGCTAGGCAACAACTGAATCAGCTGAGTTTTGAGCGAGAGTGTTGCTTTTGATATTATATTAATATATATTTAATAATATTGTGAAATTCAAGATTTGTGAAGTTATACAGCTCAGAATAACTCAAAACTGCAACCACAAGTCTGTCTCTCCTCCATCTTCAAAAGTCTCCGTTGTTGTCTGGACAACACAAACACTGCAGGCACCTCAACGGAAACCAACATTTGATTGGATATTGAAACAGATGCGAGTGACGTAACGTGCCTTTTCGGCTCATTTGACATTTTTTCAACTGCGAGCGAAGGATGTGCAAGGGCAAAAATGCGAGGCGCAGCGGGCTGTTAAAACACGAGACGTGCAGGCGCATAAGCAACGCTCAAAACACTTGCGTCCGCTAGTATAAAATTAAAAAAAGGCACCTCTCAACGCATAAAGCTCATCCGGCTGGAAAGTAAGACTATCACATACAGACATACAGTCAAGCATTTGCTCTGGGCAGGGGTAATTAAATAATACATATATATTTCATATTGCAGCCTCTTGCGATTGGCTAATCGTATTGCTTTAAATTGTGATTGCAATTCAGTTTAAATTAATCACACAGCCCTACATAGAGGTGTGATAAATTACATTTATTTTATGTGCTGAGCATTTTTGTGCTGCATACTTAGGTTGTTTATTCGAATTCGACCAATGAGATGGGGCTTTACATTCTTTATATCCACCTCCCCAGTAGGTGCTATTCTGCTATTGGCTAGATCATACAGTGGCCAAGAGAGCTTAACGCGCTGCAATTTAAGAAAGCACATGCAATTACAAAAAACACCAGCAAATAAAGAAACTATCTTCATCAATTTGACAGCACACGTGTTCCGAATTCTCACAACACAAACAACTTAAGAAACGCGCAGCAAATTGGTCACAACACAAACAACTGAAAAAATGCGTTGCAATTAGTCACAACACTTGAAAATATCCACATAACACAAAGGAAAAAGGACCCAAACCATGACGGACCCTGCTGTGATATGGATGTGTTATGTCATGTAGTCAGGATATTAAAATAAACGGAAAACAACTCCCCTAAAAGGACCACCAATCACTTCACTGAGCAACAGTCACGGCATAATAACACGTCCATATCTCAGCAGATTCCGTCACAGTTTGGGGTCCCCTTGTGTCCTCTTGCATTTCTTAATTTGTTTGCGTTGTGAGAATTTGCAACACGTCACGTGTGTTGTCAAATTGATGAACATCGTTTCTTTATTTGCTGGTGTTTTTTGTAATTGGGTGTGCTTTCTTAAATTGCAGCGCGTTAAGCTCTCTTGGCCACAAAAAGATCAGCCCTAAGGTGAACCTGGAGCAGAAAATGGCAGGAATGGAGACAAGAGAGGAAAATTAATGACAACAGCCAATCAGAATGTTGACAGTTTTATTTTGTTATTGGCTGAATTAAATTGAATCTGATTTTATATATGATCATATATGATCAAAATATACAGTATATAGGCAATAAAAATAGTATTTCTTTTGGTAAGTGTTATACTGGGTTTTGCAAGAAATATCTTTGTTGCAAGACTCAACAACATCATATGTCACACAGTTTCCCACTATCCCACAGCCCTAGTCATTGAGCATTTAAAATATGTGCTAAATGTAATATGTAATGTTTCTTTATTATCTTTAGTTTGGGTGAAATATGAAACTAAACCATTCTAAGCATTTTCACCCTATCATTTGCCAGTACCTCAAGGCTTTGTGTTGTTTGTGAAAGAGAGCCTCCTTGCATGTTGTTTTTTCCTCCTTTTATTATTTAACAGTGTTCGTTAATAATGAAATGACTTGTCATTTGTGCACATTGTTATTGTTATTTTTTTTTTTTTATATCTGAGGTCCAATTCTAAGTTTTGCCTGACAGACTGTCCCTGTTTTTCCCATGTTCAGCTTAACCCAATGTTAAGTGCTGCCAGGATTTATTTATTTATTTATTTATTGCTTTGTTCATGGAACTTCTGCGCTTTCAATTTTTGATTACGCTTATGTTCTAAAAGCAACAATACCTCTGTGTCTCTTCTGGGGATGAACATGTGTCGCTTTGTTCAAATGTCAGCGCCATGTCTTTTGATGAATATTTAACAGGGATCTCCCCCTTTGCTCTATCTAGACGTCTGCTGAAAAAGAAAGTCATTTTAGTGGAAGAATTGGTTGTTATGTTTTGATTACAAAAACAAACAATTGTTTTATTAAAAATAACATGGACCCATGGATTGGACATATGTATGCAAGTAAGGTCACTTTTGTTGATATTATATAACGGCTTTAAATCAAGTGCATTTCCGGACTCTGGATGGTTATTGCAGTTTATGAAACGACATTACTTAAACATGGTATATGCACAGCTGGTGTTGACACTGACACAAAGATGTGTTTATTTCAGAGGGAGGGTTAAAGATATTGGGGTCAGTATGTAACAGACAGAGAGGACTGCGCGTCCAAAACACAATATTAATAAATGCCAGTTTAATCAGCTTGCTTTTTGAAGGATTATTTTTAGGTTGGTAAATTTCACAGCGTGTACCCATAGCGGCGTCTGTCAGTATTGTGATTTTATACTCCTTTACCCTCTTAATAATGCTTTATTTTGGAATGAAATTATATTTGAAAGCTCTTTCTGTGAAAGGAAGTCTCAGTGGGTTTGTTGCTCAAAGCCAGTAAATCCTAATAGTTTTTTTTTTTTTGGCTCTACAAGACCCAGATGTTAATTTGGATATCAGGTGGTGACCCAAAATAATACCTATACTAAGGGACAATTCTAAGCTCTTAAATGTTCTTGATTCAATATTAAAATGTGTTGGTATTATTATAAACTTGAAGTCAAAGCTAAAAAAAAAAAGTATTTAATTAATTTCTGTATGAAACCGACACATTTTACAAGCTTGATGTTAACATTAAACAATATTGCAGTGTTTCTTTCCACATTTTTAAAGGCTCATATCACTCATATCATATAATTTTATTATATCTGTGGTTAATTAGACTTTTAATGATTACATTTAAGATTTGAGAATCATTGAATAAAATGGGAAAACCTAAATATGAAATTGTGCTGATGTTCAAGAGGGTGGTTTATTTTAGTAATTTGTCACTTTCGTTTTCATTTTCAGACCATTCATTGTGATTAAATAAACACCAGCTTGCATCTTGTTTGCAATTTGTAAAAGAAGGGCATGAAAAGATGGCCATCTGTCAAGTACTTTTCAAATGCAAAGTATGCAAGTGGAACAAAAATTGCATTATTTAATCATTTTTCAAAGTTTTAACACCTCTTGAAATAACCACTTTGAACATCATTACAACTGAAGGGGAAGTAGTCTGGATCTGTTCTGCCATTTAACAGAGTGCATAGACTGCTTTTTCATTTAGATGCTTATCACTAATTAGTCTGTACTAGAAGGTCAAAAAAGTGCTACATTTGTTTTATAGTCGATCCAGAAATGGCATGCGTTCAGGTGAAATAGAAATAAGCTTTCTGAATAGACATGCAAACCCTTATTAAATTAATTGGCCTTTTTGCTGATGCTTCGTTCAGATGAGAATTTTGAGTGCTTTGCATTCTTTCAAGGTCACATTGGTATCTCTCCCTCCCAAATGGATTCTCTAATGATCTCCCTCTCTCTCTCTCTCTCTTTCTTGTTCTCTTCCAGAGCATCAGAGAGATCCCACCTGGCTTTGTTAAGCCTACATGCCTGTGAAATGACCGTATCTCCTGCTTGCCCTCCCGTGGAGTGAGCAGTTGTCCTTGACAGTGAAACGGAGATAAAGAGACTCATTCTCCTCCTATGGATTACAGACCCTCAGGTCTGAACGCCCTAACGTGGGTCAGTCATCATTTTCACAGACTTCTAGCAACAATTTTAAGCACCTTCTCTATTCCATAAAATGCTGGAGTTGTAATTTGTCTTCTAGGCAACATCTTTAATATCAGGTATGAATGTCACTCATTTTAGGACCAGAGATACAGACGAGGCCATAGAAGCTTGAGAAGCGCCTCACCGCAGAAATGCAGACCGATGATCTATTTGCCAAAAAGCTTCAAGCTTTAAATGGGAATATGGGACCTCCTGGTGCAAATGCACAAGGGACACCAGCTGTGCCCAAGATGGGTGTACGGGCAAGAGTGTCGGAATGGCCACAGAAGAAGGATGGCATTTGCCCACCACCTAGATACGAAAGCCTAATGACTTCCTTTCAGAATGGACAACCCATTCAGTCTCCAGAAGATGCGGTCAAACCAAGCCCAGGCTCACCTCCAAATCCCAGCTTTCTGGAGGCCAAATATGGGCTTGGTGAACTTCTGAACCACTCGCCTGGTAAAGTTCACCATGCCCTTCAGAAAAGAAGCAACAGTGATGTCACCATCAGTGATATCGGGGCAGAGGACATGGATCAGACTGCAATCAACCCTAATACAGGTGCAACTTTGCATAGAGAATACGGAAGCACGTCCTCAATCAATCGCCAGGGTTTGCCCGATGAAGCTTTTTTTGGGAATCTGAAGGGATTCCAGTCGGAACACTCAGAGCAACCGAGCGCACCACCTCCGCATGGCTTTCCGGAGTTTCGTCGATACGAGACCACAGTTTCTCCAAGTCTCCAGACTGCTGCGCAGATTGCACGGGGAGACATTCTCTGCATTCCCAACTACTCAGACTATGTGGACAGTTCGCTTTTCTACAGCCGAGAAAGGGAGAAGTCCTTCCTACAGCGGCAGAAATCCGAAAAGGGGGAGACGTCAATTTTCCGCAGGCTGAAGACTATGAAAAGTGAGCAGCGGCAACTTAGCGAACTGGACGATTGTAGTAGACATGGTCGTCCATTGAGTTTCCAGAGATGTTTTTCTCACTATGATGTCCAGAGTGTGCTTTTCAACATTAGCGAGGCTGTTACTAATCGTGCCAACTTGGCACGTCGGAAGAACATTACCACAGGGGCTTCTGCAGCATCGCAACACCAAATTAGTGGGGCATTGGATGGTCCTGACCCCTTGCCTCTTTGCGAGTCCCCTTTGGACAACTGTGAGGAGCTTGGGCAAAAAGCTTGCACTGATCCCGATGAGGGAGATGGAAAGAGTAGTGGTTTGGTGTTGAGTTGCCCATACTTCCGGAACGAAATTGGGGGGGAAGGTGAAAGGAAGCTGAATGCCACCAAACCAAACAGCGCACCACCCAACAGCAACGTAGGTGACAATAACTCTATTGAGTCCACTTTAAGCTCACACTGCACCAATGCGGGGGTTTCCGTTTTGGAGATGTCCCGTGAGAATTATGCCTCTCGTGAAAACTACGCCATACCACGGGATTGCATCAAACGCTACATCATTGAGCACATCGACATGGGCGCTTACTACTATCACAAATTCTTTTTCAATAAAGGTACGTTTTATTAAAGATACACATTTATTTGACCAAAATACAGTGTATTAATACATAATATTATGTATTCTTTTCTGTAAAGAGCACCAGAACTACTTTGGTGTTGATGAGAACTTGGGGCCGGTGGCTGTCAGCATTCGGAGAGAGAAACTGGAGGAGGGGAAGGAGGGACCGCAGTATAATTACAGGGTCATCTTCAGAACCGGCGAGGTAGGACAATGTCTATAAAACACACACCATTTAACAGACATCTGTAGACCAGAGCCAGTTAAGGTCAGGGATATAAATGAATGGAAGGGAATTCACTCAATCTGTTTTGCATGAGTGCAGTAAAATAAATAAGTGGTTTCACGAGTGGACTACTCATTAATTTATAATTGATTTCCGCGTTTCCATTAAGTGCATTTCCCAATGCTTTTACGTTATCTCCTCTGAACACAAATCAAAGCTGCCTCAATAATAGCATTGATTGTTTTGAAAATCAGCTCATGATGGATGATATCTGCGGTGTGCTATTGATTTTTCCGTATATGTGATATGAATTACCTTACTGTACTACATGATTCTCACCACCGATGCTAAAACAGTCCCGACCAGTGCGGCTTTCAAAATGGCAAGAGATCTTTCAAATGTGGCTTGCCAGGGGTTTTCCTAAGGGTGACTGGATAGTTTGCTGAATTGGCGGTTGAGCGTACAATGGCCCTCCTGCTAAAAGCCAAAGCGTTACTTCAGCATTCGCCACAGTTAGTTGAACTCAATTATTCATCGAAAAGGTTGGCAGGGCATGTCGCGGGATTCAGCGCTAAAGCAGGGACCATCTTAGAGAGTGCTTTGCCATTTGAAAGATGACTAGAATGGTTTATCCATCTGTTCAGTGATAGGATTCAAGCATGCCGTGTATTTCATTTAATGGATTCATTTGCTCAGTTCAGCTAACATTGTGAACTCTTACTTTGTTTTTCATGAATCTAAACTTGTCTTCACTTTATCCATCTTCAGCTCACTACTTTGAGAGGCTCAATCCTGGAGGATGCAGTCCCTTCCACTGCGAAGCACGGGACGTCCCGTGGGCTCCCTCTTAAAGAGGTGCTGGAGTATGTAGTTCCTGAGGTCAACATTCAGTGTCTCAGAATGGCCATAAGCTCACCTAAAGTCCCAGAGCAACTGCTGAAGTTGGATCAGCAGGGGGTGAGTGCTGTACCTAGTTTTTTTGAACATTACTACTCACCAGTTGGCCACTTTTTAATCATTATCTATTTTAAATTAATTAGTATAACAGTGGCTGAGGTATGAAATTTGCATTACGTTGATGGGGATTTCTAAATTCCTATTGTTTGGAAAGATGTTCATTGTTTTAACATCTGTGGTCAGCAAAAGAGAAGCTTTTCAAAATGAATGTTTCTCTATATTAAAACTCGAATATCTGGTTTCAACCAATAAAGCAAATCCAGTTTTACTGTTATAATATTAATGAGGATTATTATTATTAATAAAAATAAATACAAGTGTTATTAAATCTATGGTCATTAGCAGGCAAATATTTTCATATGGTTATCTAATAAAATATCTCTCTTAAATCATTTAAGTAAATTTCATTTAATTTTGTAATAATATTAATAATAAGAATATTTATTATTATTATTATTATTATTATTATTATTATTATTATTATAAATACAAATATTTTTAAATCACTGGTGATTAGCTGGCAGTTATTTTCATGAGGTTTTCTAAAAAATATCTCTGTTAAACCATTTAAGCAAATTTAATTTACTGTTATAATATCAATAATAAGAATATGTATTATTATTATTTTTTTTTTATTTGTATTATTATTATTATTTATTAATAAATACAAATATCATTAAATCTCTGGTTGTTAGTTGGCAAATATTTTCATGTGGTTTTCTAATAAAATATCTCTGTTAAACAATTTAAGTAAATTTAATATACTGTTATAATATTAATAATAAGAATATTTATTATTATTTTTTTGTTATTAGTTGTTATTGTTATAAATATTATTATAGACTATTATCATTATTATTATTATTATTATTATTATTATTATTATTATTAATAATAACATTACACACAATAATAATAATAATCATAATAATTATCATTATTATTATTATTAAATCACATGTGACATGCTTAAACTATTTTAACAGTATTTAAGCTATTAATTTAATATTTTATCATTATATAATTTGTGGCTTTATGTCGTCAACACAATAGATGCAGCTTGGAATATTTGTTTCTTATTTGACTTTATTGTTTATTATAGGTATACATAATAGAATTATAATATGTTTTATTACATACTTATATAATAAAACTAATTCTTTAACTTCCCAAAAAAAATGATCAGTTTATAAGTGCAACAAATAAGCATTTCCCACAATCCAGCCAGGCTGTGAAATGATCACACCGCCGTTTGGACACTAAGAGACAGTCTGACTAACAGAAAGTGACAGGAGGGAAGGAACCTTCATTCTCCTGGATGATTCATACCATACAGTGTACAGTGTTACGAACCGCACATGTCCGCGAGGCTTGTAATTACTAAGACATAATCAAGTGGGGGCTTAAGAAACCATCAATTATATCCTTCATACGTCCTATTCGCTTAGTTTTAATGCATAGCGATAAAACCAGAAACAGATGTTTTGAAACCTCTGCTGATGATGTGACGGTCTTAAAAGCTGTTGTTCATTTGTTAAGCGAAGCGAGATTGGGCTTGTGAAGTGTTCAAGATGCCTATCAGGTGCCACCGATGGCCTTTCAGCATTTCCGTTTGAGGGTTCAGATTACAGGTGTGTCAGGATATGAGCTGTGTTTTACTAAAGAGACTGTTTATAAAAACAAAGATCCAATTACTTATTGACGGCGGACTTGGATTGGCTCATTTCAGGGTGAGAGTGGGACTGAGAGATGAGCAGTTTTGTCTGTAGATCGACTGACTGGAATCTGAGGAGCAGTGAAAGTCTTGATCGATATTGCAGCCACACAGCGGCCAGAAGGGAAAATCTGAAGCATCCTATTGACCAATGCAGTCAAGACTCCGGCAAAAACACTGTTCATTTTCTTCCTCCTGTTTATATAGATTAGTTTTTTCCA
Source organism: Danio rerio (assembly GCF_052040795.2). Taxonomy (NCBI): domain Eukaryota; kingdom Metazoa; phylum Chordata; class Actinopteri; order Cypriniformes; family Danionidae; genus Danio; species Danio rerio. Next base: position 34,187,014 of record NC_141031.1, read on the forward strand.
CATTTTGTTCTCATGATTTCATTTACAGTTCAAATTTTAAAGGTTGGCAAAATTATTCTTTACTCATAAATCTCCATTTCAAAAGCATTTCTATCAAATAAACTTCACCATTGTATTCATATCTGCATTCTGAAGATTATTACAGAGGGATTTATTCTTGCATAATTTGCCTGGTTATTTACACAGCATTTTATTCTAAAATAATCACAGGTATTTGCTGGCTTATGGAGTAATAAAAAGGATATCTAAATTCCCCTCTGTGAAAATCTTAGACTCGTAATATGTCGATGAAAATTAAACTGGAATTTTTAACTTACCTGAATTCTCCCAGTGTGCAAGAACTGTTATGCAAATTACTGCTTATTTTCTGCAATTATTACTGTAAATATTTGATGGTAGAACTTTATTCTCTCAAACGATTGTTTAATATCTGTTTGTGTGTACTGTGTATATGTATATTTAAATTCAAGCATGCATAAATTGATATTTTTTGTCATTTGTATTAGATTGAAGCATTTTATCTAAATAAAACAAATTTAAAATAAATTATTAATTATTTAATACAGTAATATTGTTTCATTACAAATAATTAACAAGTTTACTGTAATTACTGTGAGCGGAAAAGAAATTAAAAATAAATACTGAATACTGAAATAAACAAAATAATTAATAAATTAAGTTATAAATAAAGCTACTACTGTAGTGATATAAAAAGTCAGATGTTTAATAAAATAATAAAAATATAAAGATAGCAGCATTACAATTGAACTATATATATATATATATATATATATATATATATACATACACACATACATACACACATACACACATATATATAAATATGTGTGTGTGTGTGTGTGTGTGTGTGTGTGTGTGTGTGTGTGTGTGTGTGTGTGTGTGTGTGTGTGTATATATGTATGTGTATATGTGTATATATGTATATGTGTATATATGTATATGTGTATAAAAGTATATATGGTGTGTGTGTGTGTGTGTGTGTGTGTGTGTGTGTGTGTGTGTGTGTGTGTGTGTGTGTGTGTGTGTGTATGTATATATATATATATATATATATATATATATATATATATATATATATATATATATATATATATATATATATATATATATATATATGTATGTGTGTTTATATGTATATATGTGTATATTGACATATAGTAAATACAAGCTTTTAGTTTATGTGATTAATCATGATTAATCGCTTGACTATAAATGCAGCATTTAAAAAAAAACACCTTCAAAATTGATGTAATCATTTAACTGGGACAAAGTGTTAGTATACTCCCTTAGTTTTTTATTATATTCAACTTCCGAATGAGGTTAGTTGTAAAATGAATGTTAATATTTACTTGAAATGGTAGTTTGTGAACTCAAAATCAGTCTAGCTCTGTGAATAAAATGATGATTCAGCCATTGTCTGCACTTTCAGCATTCACACAAAAGAGAACTAGTTTTCAAGGCAAATTATTCAACAAAACCGCAGAAAAGCCTCACCATGGCAACCACCTAGCTACATATAACGGCCACTTGACCCGTCTGAGACGCTACCAACTGTGACCAGCAACACTTAGGGTGAAAATGAAAGAAAATCATCGCTCGTCTTATGCTTTCTCGAGTCCCCGTCTTTGTTCATTTTTTTTTTATCGCGCCTCCATACTCTCTCCAAATTCGACCCCCTCTCTGATAATAGCGTCTCTTTTTTTTGTACCTCGAGACTGTTGGTGGCATTTTATGACACAAAAGCCAAAGCGATTGTAAGAATAGTGCTAAAATTGCTTTTTAAATACTGGTATGGGTGGGAATTGCCTGCAATTTTGTACAATTACTATAGACCTCTTAAAAATTCTTGTGTCATTGGAAACCAGATTGTTATCTGTGCAGCGTTTCCTATTATTATGGATGTTAAGTATTATATTTGTAACATACTTAAAATGATCTTTCCATTATTTGGCCTAACAAATGCTTGGGTTTTACTATTCTTGCTTGTCTAATGCCCATCGTCTGGTTCTATAGCTTCGTTCTTTAGTTTCTTGCAGGCTTTTGTGTCTCATGCATAATGCAAAAGCGGCAACTGAGGCCGTTGTGAATGTCATTATGTCAGGCTTTTGCACAGATTGATAGCACTTAACATGGCTAGATCACCACTTGATGTATATCGCTGTATAATGTGCTTAAATTGAGCTTTTGATGGTTTCCTGTACATCATGTGTCGAAGAGTGGATAAATATATAACATTTTTAACAGTTTTTTTTTTAACAATTTTTTATTGTTATTTTTTTATTTATTTTGCCATATTAAATCCTGGCATGTTAACAAAAGTGGTTATTTGCAACTGAATTGCAACTGAATTGAAACTGAATCGAAAATACTATTATTAAGCTGAAATAAAATATTTGTAAACACTAATTTATTTCAAAATTGTACAACTGTAATGCTGCGTTCACACCAGACTTGGATGAAGCATCACGTACGAATGATTTACATGTTAATTCAGTACAAAAAGGCAACTAGAGATCCTGCTGCTTGATTCCCGTGAATGAATCACGCAAATGAAGCAATTCACACGAATGAAGTGGCACGAGCTGAGCGTTTTGTACAGTTGACGCATGAATTGCTTGAGTTGGAAAATCTGAACTTTAGCAGACATTTGCGCCGCATTAACCAATCAGGAGCTTGCTCTTGAAGGGGTGCGTTAATGACGTAGTTGGTGGTGTCTTAAAGGGAAAAGCCTCTTGCCAACATCGGACAACATTATATACAATAACTTGCCTAATTACCCCAACCTGCCTAATTAACCTAGTTACATGTAAGCCTTTAAATGTCACTTATGTTATATAGAAGTGTCTTGAAAAATATCTAGTCAAATATTATTTACTGCCATCATGGCAAAGATAAAATATCAGTCATTAGAAATGAGTTATTAAAACTGTTATGTTTAGAAATGGGTTAAAATCTTCTCTCCGTTAAACAGAAATTGGGAGAGAGAAAAAATAAACGAGGGCTAATAATTCTGATACAACTGTATATTTGATTGTAACTTTAATTTAATTTGATTCCAATAGCTCACCTTTTGTAAAGCTGATTTAAAACAATAATGATTGTAAAGAGCGCTGTACAAATAAACTTGAATTGAATTGAATAATATGTAAATATAGTATAGGACAGGGGTCGGCAACCCAAAATGTTGAAAGAGCCATACTGGACCAAAAAAAACAAAAACAAATATGTCTGGAGCCGCAAAAAATTAAAAGCCTTATATAAGCCTAATGAAGGCAACACATGCTGTATGTATTTATATTAGCTATATTAGCCTACTATAAAAATGATTTAGTTGGCTACAAATACATACTGAGCCTTCATGATTAAATGTTTTTTTTCCCTGTAGTGCATCCTGTAGAGAATGACGCACCACGTGACTACTCTGTTGTACGATGCCGTCTCAAGTCTCAAATTCATATTAATGAATTATGTTTAATGTTAAAGTTTAACTTCATTACAATATCAATGAATTATGTTTAATGTTAAAGTTTAACTTCATTACAATATCAATGAATTATGTTTAATGTTCAAGTTTAACTTCATTACAATATTAATGCATCATGTTTTGCTTTGATGAAATTAAAGAAATGCAGTAAAGAAATCAGATTTTTGATGTTTTTTATTTTGAGGATTCCAAAAAACAACATCAAAATGAACGTGCATAACGCCCCTTACTGGGAATGTGCTCAACAAGGAAGGGTCAATCTCCAGGGGTGTGTGACAAGACAGTCTCGTTTTTTCCTTTCGCCACTCGCAAAATCTGCTCCCAAATGCAGTTTGCATATCAACGATCGCACCTTGTAAATAATCACCGTTGAGTGAGTGATCGGGATGGGCTTCTTTGAATTCTCTCAGGGAGGGAAAATGAGAGAGCGTGCCCCGCTGTACATCTTTGGCAAAGACAGCTTACGCTCCATGGCGCATCACACAGCCGCCGGATAGTTTACAACAGCCACCTGCCTATTCCGTGTGTCGCAGGCTATGACGCAAATCTTCGTTGACAGAAATGTTGAAAATAAATATTCTACACACTTTTACAGCATTGGAAAACGTTAAGATTGTTTGTCCTCCTATAGAAACCATATTAAAACAAAAATATATTTACCTCCCCCATCTTTTTTCATTTTCAAACATTTTTTGAAAAAGCTCCAGGGAGCCACTGGGGCAGCGCTAAAGAGCCGCATGCAGCTCTAGAGCCGCGGGTTGCCGACCCCTGGTATAGGACTACACATTAAGTAGGTAATACACACAGATTGAAGATAAATGATTTAATAACATCTTAATATTAATGTTATTTGAATAATAGAGTGCACAGACTGACCACAGTGAAAACTATTATGGTCATAAAACAGCTGACCACAGAATGCAGCGATTGGCCAGTATTTTAGCGAGCTGTGTAATTCATATAATTGCGGCTCTGCGGTACACTATGAATGATGTCAAAAATGATTACAATGATTGTGTTTTTACTCTTTATCATTTGCAGCTGAGTTACCAGCACAAAGTGGGCATCCTGTACTGCCAGGCTGGGCAAAGCACAGAGGAGGAGATGTACAATAATGAGAGCGGCAGTCCCGCACTGGACGAGTTTCTGGATCTGCTGGGTCAGAGAGTTCGACTGAAGGGCTTCAGCAAGTACAGGGCACAGCTCGACAACAAAAGTAAGTGCTTTGCTTCTGTTAGACATCAGCTCGAACAGAGCGAAGTGTTTTTTGGGGGCCAATCTCTGTTTTGGACTTGCTTACAATGTGCATTGGAATGATTTTTATATATTATATATGAATGACTACCTACTGTTGTCAGAATTATTAACCCTCCTGAATTTTAACCCATTTCTAAACATAATAGTTTTACTAATTTCTAATAACTGATTTTTTTTTTTTATCTTTGTCAGGATGACACAAAAACTTGACTAGATATTTTTCAAGACACTTCTATACAGCTTTAAAGTGACTTTTAAAGGCTTATAGGTTAATTAGGCAAGTCAATGTATAACTGTGGTTTGTTCTGTAGACTATCTAAAAAAATATTGCTTAAGGGGGCTAATAATGTTGACCATAAAATGGTTTTGACAATTTTAAAACAGCTTTTATTCTTGCCGAAATTCAATTCAATTCAATTCAATTCAGCTTTATTTGTATAGCGCTTTTACAATGTAGATTGTGTCAAAGCACCTTCACATAAATGGTCATAGTAACTGGAACAGTGTAGTTCAGTTTTTTAATGTTTAAGTTCAGTTCAGTTCAGTTTAGCTCAGTTCAGTGTGATTTAATCATTACTGAGAGTTCAAACACTGAAGAGCAAATTCATCGATGCGTAGCTCTACCAATTATTTAGAAATAAAACAGACTTTCTCCAGAAGAAAATATACTATAGGAAATACTGTGATATCTTCTTTTGTGTTCAACAGAAGAAACTCTGGTTAGGAACAAGTTAAAGAAGAGTAAATAATGACAGAATTTAAAAATTGTATTATCCATTTCTTTCACTTAGTCAAATATTGTTCCTTCATACTTTTGCGATTTTGTGATGTTTCAGCTGTAAATAAATGACTGTATGGCCTGGACAGCACTCATTATTAGGTGATTCCTTGGCGGTTTATATATTTTAGAGTTGGGAAAAGTGAGCAGGATATACTGTTGAAGTCAAAATGATTATTTTTTTTATCTAAGTTGACCCACCCCAATTGTCGAGGTATAATTTTCACAATGCTTAAGAGCTACTGGTTACTGCTACTGAAGATCTTTGCCAGCTTTGAAATAGCATAGGCATTTTTTTTCTTAAATATGTGTTATTATTTTAAAATAAACAAATTCACTATACTAAAATATGATGTACTATCATCATGGCAAAGATAATAGAATTATAAGAAATTGGTTACTAGAAATTGATTATTAAAACTATTATGTTTAGAAATGTGTCTATCCATTAAACAGAAATCGGGGAAAAACATAAAGGGGGCTAATAATACGGGAGGGCTGATAATTCTGACTTAAACTGTATGTTATGTAATATATAATAATAATAATAATTTTTTTATTATTAAGTAAAGCTAGAAAACATCCGGGCTTCATTTGATATGCTTGTGCATCTGTTTATTTCATCTTATGGGTGGATTAAGGTCGTCTTTGAAAACCTTACTGGCAAAAGCTCAAAGGTCCTGATGCTAAAAATACTTTAAGAATTCTTAAATACTGAAGCTATAACTCTTGATCTTCTCCTCTGAGGAAAAAAAGCGATCAATATCTTTGATTAAATTATTTAATAAAAACTAATGGACAAAAGGTCATCCAAACAGTTATGGTGCCAGTCAAAGGGAGAAAGCGAAGGTTTATCTTTGAAAAATTTTTGATTGTATTTTATAGATAAATTGTATTTATCTTGTTGTTCTATAAAAAGACCAGTTCTATAAATTGTTGTACTATAAACATAGAGTGAATCTGCATTTTTATTCAGCCTGTACATGCATGTTATTATGTAGCATAATTTTACAAATCTGATCAAATCCCAATATTATGACTTTATAGGTTAAAATGATACAGTCTAATATTTTTTTAATGAAATTCAATATATTTCTGTCTATCTTTCTGTTTTTGATTGGTTGGTTGATTATTTATTTATTTATTTATATATATTTTCTTTATTTATTATATTACAGTTTTTCTCAGTTGCTTTGGTGCATTTCTCACAACACTATTTACATTTGCACAACAGTTAATGCATTTCTCAAAACAATTAGTCATTTGTGCACATCATAGTAGCAGTTTCTCATTCTTGCCAACAAATTGCAAATGCTTTTGGACATGCATCAATTGCTTTCATACAACTCTCTGCTGTTTTATAACATTATTATTCGCTTATGTCATGTCAGTCAAAATTAACTGAACTTGTGAATTCTGAATAGTCACTCCATATAAAACTAATAGTGCTTATTTCATTACTTGAGTAAATGTTGAACTAGTTGTCAAAATCTGTCAAGCAAATTTTATAAAACAAATTTAAATCTTTATTTTCTTAAAAATGTCTTTAAAATTGAACAATTTGAATGATTGAATGATGGATGATTTACAAACCTGTGTATGTTGTAGGTTCAGTTCCAATATGTACTGCAATATTGTTTACAGTTGTGCACAGCTCTACCTAAAGGAAGTTTATGTTTGTTGTAAATAAGGGTGTGTTTATTCTTTTGCACAATGCTGGGAATAAATTAGAATTGCAAAGAGCGTCTGCAGTAAAAATATATATTCAGTGTCTTGTACTCAGATACCTCAGTAAGCAGTTATGTCTAACTTTATTGTAGTTTTCAAATGTCTGTGCAAACAGTATATAGTGCTGTCTTGAGCATTTTCAGGAAGTGTCACCAAAATCCAAAATTTTTGCATTGAAAAAAATGTACAGAGTAAACTGTCATGATGAAAACATGACTAAGCCATTTGACTATCTTGTTCATAAACAATGGTGTCAGGACTTTTCATTTTGATGATACTGACACTTTGATTGACATGAATACTCGCTTTTGAGGAATGAGCTATCCATTTTGAGCATGTGACACGCTTTTGCAGGTTATCAGCTAGGTTTTGCAGTTTGTACTAATTGTTTTAAGAAATGCATTAACTGTTGTGCAAAAATGCACTAGTGTTGTGAGAAACGCATCAAAGCGACTAAGAAAAACTGTAATTTTTTCGTTATTAAATTTTAACTTTGAATTAAGTTTTATTTAAATTTTTTTTGTATTTAATTTTATTATTTAATTTATTTTTTAAATAAATTATATAAATTATACACTTTTAATTGTAATAAATTATTAATTCATAAATTTAATGTAATTAATGCATTTTTAACATTTAATTTAGTTTTATTTTAATACATTTTTACATTTAATTTTTATATTAAATAGATTTTATATATCAATTGTATTTATTACATATTTAATTTTAATTTTAATTATTTTATTATTACATTTTAACTTTAATTTAATTTAGTTGTGTGTGTGTATATATATATATATATGTGTATATATATATATATATATATATATATGTATATATATATATATATATATGTATATATATATATATATATATATATATATATATATATATATATATATATATATATATATATATATAATTTTATTATTTAATTTTATTATTTAATTTGTTTTGTTTTATTTTTAATTACTTTTATTTACTTTAATTTAAATACATTTTTATGTAATATTTCATTTTAATTTTTTACCTTTAATTTTAACTTTATCTTAACTTTTAATTTTATTTTTAATTTCAATTTTAATTGGTAAAATATGGAACAGTCAATTTGCTTATTAAAAAATCCCATAAATTGTAATTAGCCATGAAAAATCAAGATTGGTGTGTCACTCTTTACTATGATATCCCCAAAATATTTGAACATTTGATCCACTTTTACTGCTGTGAATCTTTGACAGGCCAGAAATCTGCTTGGCAGCTTTGGGTTCATTTCTGAAATGGGTTTTGTTAATACCGCGTTTGTTCTCTGTCAGTGCATACAGGACATTGAACCGTTTCTCATAATCCCCGCGAGCCATTTGCAGATTAATGTTGAACTACAAGACACTAATTTAGTATTTTTGTCATTAGTGTGCTTTTAATTTGCTGTTTTTGTCCACAGCGGACTCCACCGGTACTCACTCTCTCTACACCACCTATAAAGACTTTGAGCTGATGTTTCACGTCTCTACAATGCTGCCATACACACCCAACAACAGGCAACAAGTGAGTCACGTGTCTTTTATTTCCTTCTTTCCTTCTTTTACTTTTTATCATGCACTGTTCAACACTTAATGTGTGTTTTGTTAGTTGTCACATGACACAAATTAAAAATGCTTAAATGTTTTAAGAGCTTAACAGCAGGGTGCAAATAACAGGGGGGTTTGAGGGAGATTTACCCCACTAATTATTGCTTGATCCCCTTGAAGGACATCAAAACAAGATGTATGGGGGTCAGCTCTCTATTGGGAATAGCTTTCTACAATATTAGCTTACTTAAAGATTAATAATTAAATATGTATAACATAATTTAATCCCCCATAACGGTTCATACCATGTGATGCATTCAATGCATCAGTGGTTGGAAAAATATCATTCAGTAGTCTGAAAATGGCAGTTTTAGAGCACCGATAGGCATCTCAAAAAACATGTTTCTTGTAATATAGGTGTTTAAATCTACATTTAGCCTAAAAAAAGAAAAATTAGACGCATATGTATAGTTTGACTTGCAGTAACCTTTAAAGTAGTCACTAAATATCCCGTCAAAACTCTGAAAACATATACATTTTATTAATAAATTTGATGCCATTTAAATACATTAATAATTTTGATTCACATGTATTACCAAACTACTACCGAATAAGTTGACCCCCCCGATCATCAATGTTGGATTGCACAATGCTTAAGAGCTACTGATTACTGCATGCTTTCGTTCTGAGGAAAAGCAGCACGAATGGTGGGTTGTAATTTCAGTAATACAGGAACAACAGGGAAGTAACTGGATCATTTTTAGTCCTTTCAATCTGAAGGAGTGTTAAAAACTGAAATAATGGCTGCTGAAGAAATAGCATAGGCATATTTTTTTTCTTAAATATAAAATATTATTATTTTGAAAATAAACAAATTCACAACATTATTATTATTCTTATTCTTATTCTTCTTCTTCTTATTAGGGGCCAAGCACCGTAGGTGCGTAGGCACCTATTGCTTTCGTTAGTGTTCTTATTAGGGGCCAAGCACCGTAGGTGCGTAGGCACCTATTGCTTTCGTTAGTGTTCTTATTATTAGGGGCCAAGCACCGTAGGTGCGTAGGCACCTATTGCTTTCGTTAGTGTTCTTATTATTATTATTATTATTATTATTATTATTATTATTCTTCTTCTTCTTCTTCTTCTTCCGTTTCTTCCGCCGGATTTGAATGGCAGCCCATATAGGCGTATGCGGGAAAGTTGTATAATTTGGCACAATGATAGAGGCCAGTATTAACATTAATCAGGCCAATTATGAAGTCTCAAAATCAAACTCTCTAGCGCCACCACTTGTCCAAACTTTCACTTATGTTTATCATCATAACTTTTGAACCGAATGGGCTACAATAAAAATTCTTTTTTCCTCTGATTCCTTGGCTCAGTCCGATTCAAACGCACCCTATGACGTCATTTTCCGTCATGAATTTTTTCGCGCTATTTTAAATTTTTCGAAAAACCTATTTGATCGAACTCGTCCTAGGCCGTGTCTCCGATTTTCACCAAAATTGAATCACATGATGTACAGACCATGCCAACCAAAAGTTATGGAATTCAAGTTGATTACACCAACCGTTTTTGTTTAACTTGCGAACTAATTTAACGTAGAACTTGCAAAAATGGACTTGAGGCGATATCTCTGTAACGCATTCACCGATTCACACCAAACTTGGTGTGTGTTATGACAACTAGGGTCTAAGGTTAATTGCGGAGTTTCGGCGCACTGCCCCCTAGTGGTCCGGAGATACTAAAAACTTGCTTTTTGGCTTATAACGTCTCAACCTTTCGTCCGAAACTCATGAAACTGGTCTCATTACATCCGGCAGAGCATGCCGAGTCGAATGATGTCTGATTTTCACAGGTCAGCCATTTTGGGCGTCGCCCATTTCGATTTTTGCCCAAAAATGCTATATTTTACCAACACATTCACATATCATTACAAAACATGGTATGCATCTTCAACCCCATGCCCTGAAAGTACTCAAAAACGTCTGGAACAGCGCCACCTTATGGCCAATAGTGCTTGGCCCCTTAATTGCTGCTTGCAGCTATTTATTAGGGGCCAAGCACCGTAGGTGCGTAGGCACCTATTGCTTTCGTTAGTGTTCTTATTAGGGGCCAAGCACCGTAGGTGCGTAGGCACCTATTGCTTTCGTTAGTGTTCTTATTATTATTATTATTATTATTCTTCTTCTTCCGTTTCTTCCGCCGGATTTGAATGGCAGCCCATATAGGCGTATGCGGGAAAGTTGTATAATTTGGCACAATGATAGAGGCCAGTATTAACATTAATCAGGCCAATTATGAAGTCTCAAAATCAAACTCTCTAGCGCCACCACTTGTCCAAACTTTCACGTATGTTTATCATGATAACTTTTGAACCGAATGGGCTACAATCAAAAATCTTTTTTCCTATGATTCCTTGGCTCAGTCCGATTCAAACCCACCCTATGACGTCATTTTCCGTCATGAATTTTTTCGCGCTATTTTAAATTTTTCGAAAAACCTATTTGATCAAACTCGTCCTAGGCCGTGTCTCCGATTTTCACCAAAATTGAATCACATGATCTACAGACCATGCCAACCAAAAGTTATGGAATTCAAGTTGATTAGACCAACCGTTTTTATTTAACTTGCGAACTAATTTAACGTAGAACTTGCGAAAATGAACTTGAGGCGATATCTCTGTAACGCATTCACCGATTCACACCAAACTTGGTGTGTGTTATGACAACTAGGGTCTAAGGTTAATTGCGGAGTTTCGGCGCACTGCCCCCTAGTGGTCCGGAGATACTAAAAACTTGCTTTTTGGCTTATAACGTCTCAACCTTTCGTCCGAAACTCATGAAACTGGTCTCATTACATCCGGCAGAGCATGCCGAGTCGAATGATGTCTGATTTTCACAGGTCAGCCATTTTGGGCGTCGCCCATTTCGATTTTTGGCCAAAAATGCTATATTTTACCAACACATTCACATATCATTACAAAACATGGTATGCATCTTCAACCCCATGCCCTGAAAGTACTCAAAAACGTCTGGAGCAGCGCCACCTTATGGCCAATAGTGCTTGGCCCCTTAATTGCTGCTTGCAGCTATATTTATTATTATTATTATTCTTCTTCTTCTTCTTCTTCTTCTTCTTCCGTTTCTTCCGCCGGATTTGAATGGCAGCCCATATAGGCGTATGCGGGAAAGTTGTATAATTTGGCACAATGATAGAGGCCAGTATTACCATTAATCAGGCCAATTATGAAGTCTCAAAATCAAACTCTCTAGCGCCACCACTTGTCCAAACTTTCACATATGTTTATCATCATAACTTTTGAACCGAATGGGCTACAATCAAAATTCTTTTTTCCTCCGATTCCTTGGCTCAGTCCGATTCAAACCCACCCTATGACGTCATTTTCCGTCATGAATTTTTTCGCGCTATTTTAAATTTTTCAAAAAACCTATTTGATCGAACTCGTCCTAGGCCGTGTCTCTGATTTTCACCAAAATTGAATCACATGATCTACAGACCATGCCAACCAAAAGTTATGGAATTCAAGTTGATTAGACCAACCGTTTTCGTTTAACTTGCGAACTAATTTAACGTAGAACTTGCGAAAAGGGACTTGAGGCGATATCTCTGTAATGCATTCACCGATTCACACCAAACTTGGTGTGTGTTATGACAACTAGGGTCTAAGGTTAATTGCGTAGTTTCGGCGCACTGCCCCCTACTGGTCCGGAGATACAAAAAACTTGCTTTTTGGCTTATAACGTCTCAACCTTTCGTCCGAAACTCATGAAACTGGTCTCATTACATCCGGCAGAGCATGCCGAATCGAATGATGTCTGATTTTCACAGGTCAGCCATTTTGGGCGTCGCCCATTTCGATTTTTGGCCAAAAATGCTATATTTTACCAACACATTCACATATGATTACAAAACATGGTATGCATCTTCAACCCCATGCCCTGAAAGTCCTTTAAAACTTCTGGAGCAGCGCCACCTTATGGCCAATAGTGCTTGGCCCCTTAATTGCTGCTTGCAGCTATATTTATTATTATTATTATTATTATTATTATTATTCTTCTTCTTCCGTTTCTTCCGCCGGATTTGAATGGCAGCCCATATAGGCGTATGCGGGAAAGTTGTATAATTTGGCACAATGATAGAGGCCAGTATTAACATTAATCAGACCAAACATGAAGTCTCAAAATCAAACTCTCTAGCGCCACCACTTGTCCAAACTTTCACGTATGTTTATCATCATAACTTTTGAACCGAATGGGCTACAATCAAAATTCTTTTTTCCTCTGATTCCTTGGCTCAGTCCGATTCAAACCCACCCTATGACGTCATTTTCCGTCATGAATTTTTTCGCGCTATTTTAAATTTTTCGAAAAACCTATTTGATCGAACTCGTCCTAGGCCGTGTCTCCGATTTTCACCAAAATTGAATCACATGATCTACAGACCATGCCAACCAAAAGTTATGGAATTCAAGTTGATTAGACCAACCGTTTTTGTTTAACTTGCGAACTAATTTAACGAAGAACTTGCGAAAATGGACTTGAGGTGATATCTCTGTAATGCATTCACCGATTCACACCAAACTTGGTGTGTGTTATGACAACTAGGGTCTAAGGTTATTTGCGGAGTTTCGGCACACTGCCCCCTAGTGGTCCGGAGATACAAAAAACTTGCTTTTTGGCTTATAACATCTCAACCTTTCGTCCGAAACTCATAAAACTGGTCTCATTACATCCGGCAGAGCATGTCAAGTCGAATGATGTCTGATTTTCACAGGTCAGCCATTTTGGGCGTCGCCCATTTCGATTTTTGGCCAAAAATGCTATATTTTACCAACATATTCACATATCATTACAAAACATGGTATGCATCTTCAACCCCATGCCCTGAAAGTACTCAAAAACGTCTGGAGCAGCGCCACCTTATGGCCAATAGTGCTTGGCCCCTTAATTGCTGCTTGCAGCTATATTTATTATTATTATTATTATTATTAATTTTAAATCCTGCTAATATTGTGTTTTTTATCACTATTTATTTGAAAATGGTTGTAATAATATTCTTAATTTTTAATTTTAATTGTTTATTTTTAATAGTTTTTTATATTCAGTTATTTAATTTTTTAAATACTTATTTTATACAATTTTCCATGAGCCATTGGAATGAGACATTGTTCATTTATTCATTTTCTTGCCGGTTTAGTCCCTTTATTAATCCGGGGTCGCCACAGCAGAGTGAACCGCCAACTTATCCAGCACACTTTTACACAGCGGATGCCCTTCCAGTCGCAACCCAACTCTGGGAAACATCCACACACACACACACACACACACACACACACACACACACACACACACACACACACTCATACAATACAAACAATTTAGCCTACCCAATTCACTTGTTCCGCATGTGTTTGGACTGTGGGGGAAACTGGAGCACCCGGAGAAAACCCACCCGAATGCAGGGAGAACATGCAAACTCCACACAGAAACGCCAATTGAGCCGAAGTTCGAACCAGCAACCTTCTTGCTGCGAGGCGACAGCACTACCTACTGCGCCACTGCCTCGCCCTCATTTCGTTCATATGTGCACTTTAATGACAATAAAAGCAAACTAATAATAATCATATTGTTGGCTAATTATTGTTCTTTTTGTTGATGTTATTGTTGTTAAGTAGTTTACTATTATGATCATTATTACTATTATTAATAAATCAAAAAGATATTATAAACATTTATTTATATAATTTTATATAGTAATATATAATGTAATATAATAATAATAAAAATATTTAAGTTATTATATATATATATATATATATATATATATATATATATATATATATATATATATATATATATATATATATATATATAATAACTTAAATATTTCCTAACAATTTATTAATGTAAAATAATAAAATAAATGACAAATTTCAATTATAATTAAAATAATAAATAGAAAAATGTATCTATTTATATATTTTTTATTATAAAAATAGCATTATAATTGTTAATATAGTTGCATTAATACTTTAATTGTAATTGAAAATTTTAGTTTATTTTATTATTTTACATTAATAAATTGTTGAGAGATTCATTATTACAAACAAAGAATGCAGAGGCTTCAAGATTGTACTAGTCTTCCTGCTGATTAATGCGCACTTGAACAAGCACCTGCGCGAATGAGCTTCAGGTCTGATCAGTTACTCCGGCCTGCCACAGAAAACTCTTTCAGCTCCCTGTTCAAGTGCCTGGTCTTGATCTGTGCATCTTTACAGACCTTTGCAGAGCAGGAGCAATTGTCCCACATCCTGCTAATTGTAAACACTTCAGCAAGGCAAGCCACGCTGTCATGGCAACCGCTTGAATGCCCATCTTAAATAAATATAAAAAAATAGCTCCCTTTTTCGGTTACCCAGACAAGGCACAGATTTTAATGAAAACAGGACGTATTGGCAATAATGAATTAGAAATGGGGCATTTTCTGATGCTTTTAAGATGAGACACTGCAGGCAAAAATAATGCTTTCTTGTGCATCAGTCAATTTAGAGGTTTTGGCCTTTTAGCTTTTTTAGTCTTATGTAAACCAAAGAAATAATAAAAATAAAAATCCAAAAATCTAAATCTTGGTGTTTACTTTATCACATGTTTGTCAGATTTGATGCACAAATTTTCACAATTTTATATTTAATATTGTAAAGGTTTTAATGAAGGGTTTGTTCATACAGTTTGCCTGATTACATTAACTGGTTTATTCTTCAATAATGTTTTATTTCTAATTTTTTTAATAATAAAAAATAATGATAATAAATAATAAAAAATTGGCGGTTCATTACGCTGTGGCAACCTCTGAAACAGAGACTAAGGCGAAGAAATATAAATGAATGAATGAATGAATGAATAATAATAATAATAATAACAATAATAATAATAATGATAATAATAATTATTATTAATTCTTCTTCTTCTTCTTCTTCTTCTTCTTCTTCTTCTTCTTCTTCTTCTTCTTCTTCTTCTTCTTCTTCTTCTTCTTCTTCTTCTTCTTCTTCTTCTTCTTCTTCTTCTTCTTCTTCTTCTTCTTCTTCTTCTTCTTATTATTATTATTATTATTATTATTATAAAAGTTATTTGATTCCAGCATGTGTTTTTTTTATGCAGCGGATGCCCTTGCAGCTGAAATGTTATTATTATTATTATTTTTTTTATTATTATTTTTATTATTATTATTATTATTATATTTAGTGGGTTTTATTTTTATTAACATGCACACATGAAAGAAATTTTTTTCTACTGTCTCTATACAATATACAACTATACAATTCGCAAAAAAGAAAGATATTTGTTGTAATAATTATAAATAATAATATGAATAAATATATAAAAAATAATAACAATTACCACAATTTTAAAAATGTATTATAGAGATTATTAAAGAAGGGTTTGTTCATGCATAATGAATGAATATGAATGAATAATAATAATAAATAATTAGAAATATAATAATTGATAGTTCATTCTGGTGTGGCGACCTATCAAATAGAGACTAAGCCGAAGGAAAATGAATGAATGAATGAATGAATGAATAATAATATTAATTATTATTATTATATTTTGTAGATTTTATTTCAATTAACATGCACAAAATAAATTATTTCCATGTCTCAAATAAAACTATAAAATTAGTAAAAAAAAAATATTTAATTAAGGGAGTAATCAATAAAATATTTTAAATAATAATATTAGAGTAATAAACACAATTAAATATCTATATTATAGATGTTATTAAAGGATTTGTTCAGACATAATTTGCCTGATTACATAGAACATTATTATTATTATCTTTTATTAATTTTATTACTAGTAGTAGTAGTAGTAGTAGTAGCGTTATAGTTAGTGGCTTATTAGCTCATATAAAAATGTAATGATAGTAAAATAATTTTTCATACATAAGTTGCCTGATTAAATGCATTTTACTTTTCAAAAATGTTAGATTTTTATCTATTTTTCTATTTAGTTTTTTTATTTGCAATATTTTCTGAATTATTGAGTCATAAAAAAAGATACAATCTCCTTCGAGTTCTGGAATTGTACGCTTGTTTAACACAATTATGCCTCATTTTCATATTTAAAGAGGCCATGTAAGAAAACCTGTAATACAGAAAGGTTTCCAATTCCTAATATTAGCACTGTCGCCTCATAGCAAGAAGGTCGCCGGTTGAGTCCTGGCTGGGTCGGTTTGTCATTTCTGTGTGGAGTTTGCATGTTGGCGTGGGTTTCCCCTGAGTGCCTCAATTTCCCCCTACAGTCCAAAGACATGCGCTATAGTGTAGGTGAATTGAATAAACTAAATTGATCGTAGTGTATGTGTGTGAATGAGTGTTTATGGGTGTTTTCCAGTACAGGGTTGCAGCTGGAAGGGCATCCGCTGTTTAAAACACATGCTGGAAAAGTTAATGGTTCATTCCGCTGTGGTGACCCCTGATAAATAAGGGACTAGCCGAAGGAGAATGAATGAATGAATGAATTCCTAATGTAATGAATGAAATGAAAGGTGGTGATAAATATTAGTTACTTTTTTCATCTTGCAGTTTCTTTTTTCAGATGAAGAACAGGACATATCGGCAATAATTCATTAGAAATATGTCATTTCCTGGTGTGTTTACAAAAAGACTAGCTGTTCTTATTTATTTGGTGTAACCGATTTTTAAAAAAGCTTATTTCCTTCATCCGCTGTACTTTTCAATGGGCGGAACAAACCTTAATAGAGTCTGCCACAGATTAATTTAACCACTGTGACAGCTTTCCATCAATGACTTCTGCAAATCCCTGTGGCTGGTCTGAGCTCAGTGGGATAATGAAAATTGAGATTTTGTGCCTGTAAAAGAAAGCTGTTTTTATAGAATGACTAGAAAGAGAAGTAGAGGAGTCTTTGTGTAGGTCTTTATTTGGCTGATTTTGTGGGATTTGTTGTTTTCTGTCCATGGGATCATGCTCCAATAGGGATAATCTTGAAATATAAGCTGTTGAAGATCTCCTCAGCTTTGCGCTTTCAGTTCAGTACACCTCTGATCCTCTTTTTTTCCCCTTCACTGAAAGAGAGATGAGCCCAAGGGATATGCAGTACATCTGCTGCTAAATCTATACATTACTTAAGCTTTCTTACAGAAAGTTTTTTTTTTTTATGCAGTAGCTACAATTATAGATGTTTGCAGCTATTTTAATGTCCTACAAGTAAGATCTCCTTAATATATTTGAATTATTTTCTTTTATATTTAAATTTGTTTTGTTTGTTTGTTTGTTTGTTTTTGTTATTGTTTTTTATTTCTTGTTTTGTTTTATTTTGTGTTGTTGTTTTTTTGTTTGTTTTGATTTATTGATTTTTTTTATTCTGTTTTGTTTTTATTTTATTTTATTTTGTTTAGTTTTTGTTTGTTTTGTTCTATATTTATTTTATTTTATTTAAATATTTATTCTTTTATTTTTCATTAAATTTTGTTTAGTTATTGTTTTTGTTTGTTTTGTTTTATTTGTATTTTATTTTAATTTTTATTCTTTTATTAATTTGTTATTATTTTTGTTTGTTTTGTGTTATTTCATTTTTATTTTATTTTATTTTGTTTTGTTTTGTTTGTTTTTTAAAACCACAAAACCAATTTTATGTGACCCTAAACCACAAAACCATATCATATAGTCTGTCAATTTATTTTTTTATTATTTATTATTATTATTTTTTTTTTAAAGAATTGATTTCATCAATGCTATATAAATAAGCTTTCCAAAGTACAGTTTGTCATGGGACAATATTTTATTATGTGGAATCTGATGGTTCAAAAAAATCGTAGTATTTCATGATGCTCATTACTATTTTGATTTTTATTTTATTTTGATATATTTGTTGTAGTAAATTAATTTTTTTGGTGTAAAATTATGATTTTTGGCCCACACTATGTATTTTTGTCTATTGCCAAAATGCAACATAAAACTGGTTTTAAGGTTCAGGTTCACATAATTGGTGTTTTATTATTATTATTATTATTATTATTATTATTATTATTATTATTATTATTATTATTATTATTATTATTAATTAGTTATTTAAAATGTTCTTGTATTTTATATTTTTTTATTGTGCTACTTTTTTCTTATGTTGCATTTTATTATATATTTCATGTTAATTATAGTTTATTTCGTGTTTCTTATTATTTTCTTTTTTCTTATTGCATTTTTATTTTTTTTTATTTGTACTGTACATAGTCCATTGTTAATATATATAGTTGGTATTAAAGTTTTTTTTTACATTGGGTTTCTGATTAGATTGCTGCAACTGTAACTAGGTTAAAATGTAAAGACTTTTTTTCTCCCTATTATCTTTCCTTTATCCAGCTGCTAAGGAAGAGGCACATTGGAAATGACATTGTTACCATCATTTTCCAGGAGCCAGGATCTTTACCTTTCACACCCCAAAACATACGCTCTCATTTTCAGCATGTCTTCATCATCGTCAAAGTCCACAACCCTTGCACAGAGCACGTGTGTTACAGGTAAGATGTACTGTATATTGTCAGTTATTCAGCTACAGATTTATTAAAAAGGGGACCTATTATGCAAAAATCACTTTTATAAGGACTTTAAACACAGTTGATAGGCAGCAGTGTGTGACTATAGCCAACATTTAATGGTAAAAATAAACAAATTCTACTTTTTATTATCACACTTGATTAAAACAACCTGCAGAAACACTTTGATTAACATTTTCCATTTGTAAATGTCTTCAAAGGGGGAAAGCCCTGCTTATTATAATGATCTCTCCCTCAGTAACATAAACAGCCCTGAGTGAGAAGCAGCTGTCTGCCATTAGAGTTTTTAGACCGCACCTGCAGAAGATAATGTCAGCGACTTGGAGTTTTAGATGCACACAAACGCTTAAGACTCTCAGAAATAATGTCCGGTTTAGGATCTGCTGCTATGCTGACACATAGGCATTTGTAGCTCCTCCCTCTTTTTAAAAGAGGGCTGGGGTACAATCTCATTTGAACTTAAAGCAACAGTCACTGAAATAGCACAATTTGTGTCAAAACCTTAAAGGGGACAGTTTTAAATCATTATTAATAAATATTTGTTTGGTATTTTGAGCTAAAGCTAAAATCAGAGATCATTTAAATATTGTAAAAGGGGGCATAATATTTCCCCTGGTTTGGCTTATACATATGTTTTTGCTCTAGTAAATAGTTCTGTTATTCACAAAGTCATGCCGACCGTCCTGAATGATCATTCAGCTTTGTAAATGAAAGATTTGTGGGACGGCAGGAGAAGATGCTTTTGCAAACGGCTTGCTGACAGTCAGATTTGACCTCTCAGAATGATAGGGAGAGGATTAAAGGATAAGATCGAAGGGAATTCAATTTCCAGTCTTATTTACTCAGTGTGTACCCCTTAAGCTTGTTCAGCGTAACATTGCAGAGAGCTGAGGGTGGCTGAAGCCGACGCAAAAGAGAAATTGCCCGTCTCATCTGGGAGAGACTTCTGCCCGAAGACTTCAGAAATGCTGTCAAATATGAAGTCAAACAGAATATATGTCTATAATTCATCCTGCACAGCCTTTTGTGGATATTATAAATATTTACAGTTGAACTTGAGACTCCAGTTGAATATTTAGAATAGGAAGGCATATTTGTATTATACATTATGCTGTTCCATTTTTGTGTTTAAATAGCAGTAATATATCAATGATAATGCATTTTGTTAATTGATATTGAAGATTGAAATATTGAACACGCGTTCTCATTTATTGCAGAGAAGGGAAGCCTGTTTGTTTATTTGAGTGTGAATATATCTGAAAATATTTTTTTCTGGAATGATAATTGAATTTTTATCATACAGTATGTTTGGAGAGCTTTGATCTGTATTTATCATGTGCTGACTATTTAGGTATACATTTGGTAAATTATTGTAAGTGTTTCATTGAAATGCTACTGCTTTAATGATGAACATGATTTGTTGATGCATTGAATATAGCCAATCTTCCTGACATAAATACAAATAAAATGCAACATTTGACGTTAAATAATATTAAATTACATATATATATACACTATCAGTCAAAAGTTTTTAAATTTTTAAAGCTTATCCTGCTTACCTAGGCTGCATTTATTTAATCAAAATTACAGTGCAAATAGTAAAATTGTGAGATGTTATTGCACTATAAAAAAACTGTTCTAAATTGGTTTATCATTTAATTTTTATAATTTATTCCAGTGATTTTCAGATGAATTTTCAGTTTCATTACTCCAGTCTTCAGAGTTGCACGATCCTTTAAAAATCACTGTAATATTAATAATAAATATTGTTATTATTATTTTTAATATTGTTGTTATTATTATTAACGCAATAATGACTGGAGTAATAATTTCATTTGAAACTAAATAAAATATGCGATAAATAAATATTTAATAAATAAGAATTTAACAATTTAACAATTTTTTACATTCAATAAATGACACCTTGATGAACAGAAAAAAAAAAAAGACCCTAAACCTTTGACCGGCAGTCTATTTATTACATTACTCCAGTCTATAGTTTTACACAAACCCTCAGATTTGAAATAACGCTTTTTAACATTTATTATTAGTGTTAAAATGTTAAAAACTCAGTACCAAAACTGGAACTTTTTAACAAATGTAACATCTGAATCTAACACGCATATAAATACGTGTCTAACACAAATATAAAGGTATCTGACACAAATCGCTAACACTTTTTAATATACAGTTGAAGTCAGAATTATTAGCCCCCTTTAATTTTTTTCTTTTTTTTAAGTATTTCCCAAATGATGTTTAACAGAGCAAAGAAATTTTCACAGTATGTATGATAATATTTTTTCTTCTGGTGAAAGTTTTATTTGTTTTATTTCGGCTAGAATAAAAAGCAGTTTTTTATTTTTTAAAAAACATTTTAAGGTCAAAAGTATTAGCCCATCAAAGCTCTATTTGTTTTGATAGTCTACAGAACAAACCATCGTTACACAATAACTTGCCTAATTACCCTAACCTGCCCAGTTAACCTAATTAACCTAGTTAAGCCTTTAAATGTCACTTTAAGCTGTATAGAAGTGTCTTGAAAAATATCTAGTCAAATATTTTTTACTGTCATCATTTCAAAGATAAAATTAAACAGTTATTAGAAATGAGTTATTCAAACTAATATGTTTAGAAATGTATTGGAAAAATCTGCTCTCTGGTAAACAGAAATTGGGGAAAAATAAACAGGGGGGCTAATAATTCTGACTTCAACTGTATCTAAAAAAATAAATAAAGATCTCAGTCCTGAAATGAGTACACCTGAATGAATAAGGTGAGGGAAATATTAAAGTTTCACAGCAGAAAAAATCAGGGGGAGCATAAAAAAATTGGTTGAAATTTTGTAGCTTGCAATTTTCATTTGCAATAACTTGTTTGAATTTGGATGTATTATCTTTCAATTCCTAAACTGTAAAACTCTTGTTTTAATGGATCTAGCTGTTTTATAAAACTATTTAAGTTGTGATTTGTTTAAATGCATCAAAATATATCGCCTATATTCTCTCGGAAATGGATCAAAATAATAATTTTCTTAATGGGATGTACTATATGTCTTTTATTTATTTAATTAATTTATTTTGTCAAGGTGTTTTGGTTAACAGAAAGCTGAAAATAAAATATGTTTGCTTTAATGTGACTTAACATAATGTCATTTTTTTTATCCTGCAATAGCATTGCAGTCACCAGATCCAAAGACGTGCCTGCATTTGGTCCTCTCATCCCCAAAGGAGTGATGTTCCCAAAATCGGCAGTTTTCCGGGACTTCCTGCTGGCAAAGGTGATCAATGCAGAAAACTCGGCCCACAAATCGGAAAAGTTCCGCGCCATGGCCACTCGAACCCGTCAGGAATACCTAAAAGACCTAGTGGAAAACTTCACCAGCGCGACGCCCGTGGACGCCTCAGGTCCCAAATTCAGCTTCATCACCCTGGGTGCCAAAAGAAAGGAGCGCAGCCGGCCCAGAAACAACGCTCATCTGTACAGCACCGGAGCCGTCACATGGTCAGTGGTGGCCCGGGACAGTTGCCAGTCCAGTGATATTGGATGTTTACTGGCCATTTCCAGAGAGTTTGTGGTGCTCATTGAGGAAGCGTCCCGGGATGTGGTTTTCAACTGTTACTGCAAGGACGTGATTGGTTGGAGCTCGTCCTCAACGGTGGGCAGGGTGAAGCTGTTTTACGAGCGTGGCGACTGCGCTGTGTTTTCTGTGCAGGATGGATGTCCGGAGGAAGTTCGTGAGGTCGTCCAGCGATTAGAGGTATGAGTAACCAATCCGAGAGGAAAGATCAAGTTTTATCTAAGCTGAAGCTCCGACCAGACTTGCCTTTTACCATGAATAAGCAGGTGGTATTGGTATACAGGATCATGTTACTCTTGAAATCCAAGGCTAAGGGTCAGCAGATTAGCATTAGAAAGGTAGAAAGAGCTGATTTCTGTACCTTCGTTTACTTTTGGCTTAGCGGAACAATGAGTTTGATTCATTCCTGAATAAATGCATAAGTCATAGCACACCTTAATGAAACAATATTAGTTCCACTTCTGTGCTTAACTGCCGCCCGTTCATGCTCAGTTGGGCCAGACCTGCAGACTGGCACTTTTCTTTCTTTTTTACAGTGCAATGGGAGGTTAAATGGGTGTACATGCTGTTTATGGTAATGGACCCAGTCAGCTTGTGTGGTCCGCTTTCTTTCTTTTTTGACAGCTTGTGAAATGGTGTCCTTTAATATGCTCTTAAATGTGGTTATTGTGTTGGGTGGTTTGCTGTCATCATCATAGCTTTTGTGCAGCAGACCATCAGTGTGGTTGGCTTACATGAATAAGCAAAAAAAGAATAATTTAATTCGTTCTTCACTTTCTCACCTTCATGTAACTCCAAAGCTGCATCTCTAAAGCTGACTTATTATTATATGGAACACAAAAGATTTTTTTAAAAATAGGTTATACATGTACAGTGAAAATCATATTCTTAATCTAAAATTTAGTCTTTTATGTTTATTATTTATTTATTTTTAAATTTAATTAAATTTAGTAATTTATTTTATTTTTGTTACTGTAATTTAAAAATATTATTTTATTTTATTTTATTTTATTTTATTTTATTTTATTTTATTTTATTTTATTTTATTTTATTTTATTTTATTTTATTTAGTTGAAACATTTTTCTATCTATCTATCTGTCTGTCTGTCTGTCTGTCTGTCTGTCTGTCTGTCTGTCTGTCTGTCTGTCTGTCTGTCTATCTACAGTATCCATCCATCCATCCATTCGTCCATCCATTCATCCGTCTATCTATCTTTCACCCATCTACAGTACATATCTATCTATCCGTCCATCCGTCTATACAGTATCCATCCATCCATCCATCCATCCATCCATCTCTGTCTGTCTGTCCGTCTGTCTGTCCGTCCCTCTGTCCGTCTGTCAGTTTGTCCGTCCGCCCATCCATCCATCCATCCATCCATCCATCCATCCATCCATCCATCCTTTACTTTACTTTACTTTATTAAAATTTGAAACACTTTTCTAAATATCATCTTTTGGGTTATGCTGAAGAAAGTAATACAGTGAATGAATGCAGACATTTTCTGTTAAGCTGGTTCCAGAAGTGGTTTTCCCATAAATATTTCATGGAAGAATGACTGAACTTGACAGAAAAACAAAACATTTTGCTGCTTTGTTGAATAAAAATGCATATATTTACCATATTTAGCCAGTTAAAAGCCAAGTTGTGTTTGATTTAAGCAGCTGATTGATAAGAAAGCTTCTATTTAGTTTTAGCCACTTCAGTGTTTTTGTTGTCTTTATTCCTGCTTTTGGACTCTTGAGTAGCTGTGCAGAGACCCGATAAGATCAGCTTACCTGAGATTTGCCTGGAACTGTTTATTTTGGGATAAAGTAGTTGAATGTTCAAGCTTTAAGCTGCTTTATCCAACATTCGTTTGCTTCTGGTGTCAGGTTCTCCCTTCAGGTTTAGTTTTTCAGTCAGCCGGCCTGTTGTGTCTCAGTGTTGTTTTGACATTGGATAATTTCCCCCTTTAGAGAGCTGACTTCAGCCATCATCTGCATGCTTACCTGCGCAAAACCTTATGCTCGTCTTCACACAACAGATTTTATTATTAAAACTCACTGAGGTGACAAAAGGTCTTGTTTCAGATGGTTAAAGTCCTTGTGTCTTCTCCATGTGCTTTTTTTTTTTTTGCAGATAGTCACCAGGGGGATTGAGACTCTAGAAATGACCCTGCGCAGGAATGCCCTGGGCCAGCTGGGCTTTCATGTCAACTTTGAGGGAGTGGTGGCCGACGTGGAGCCGTTTGGGTTTGCCTGGCAAGCTGGACTTCGCCCTGGCTGTCGTTTGGTGGAGATCTGCAAGGTCGCAGTAGGAAATCTCACTCACGAGCAGATGATTGACTATCTGCGGACCTCCACACCTGTTACGGTGGTGGTCATACAGCCACATGAGGACGGCACCCCTAGAAGGTATGCGGTTTGTTTTTACATTCTCCAGAATTGCAGCTAAATAGTTTTTGTTTTGTTTTGGTTTGGTTTGGTTTTGATTTTATTGTTTTTTTTTTTATTATTGTTTATTTTATTTTGTGTTTTTGTTTTTTGTTTGATTGTTTTTGTTTTTGTTTTTCTTTCATTGTTTTTTTTTATTG
The DNA here is from genome assembly GCF_052040795.2 of Danio rerio. Classification (NCBI taxonomy): domain Eukaryota; kingdom Metazoa; phylum Chordata; class Actinopteri; order Cypriniformes; family Danionidae; genus Danio; species Danio rerio. The sequence continues at coordinate 34,212,603 of NC_141031.1, forward strand.
TTTTGTTTTTCTTTTTGTTTTATTGTTCTGTTTTTCTTTTTGTTTTGTTTTTGTTTTATTGTTTGGTTTTGTTTTGTTTTTCTTTCTGTTTTATGATTTATTTTATCGTGTTATTGTTTTGCTTTTGTTTTGTTTTATTTTGTGTTTTTTTGTTTTGTTTTGTTTGTTTTATTGTTTGTTTGTTTGTTTGTTTTATGATCTATTTTATCTTGTGTTATTGTTTTGTCTTTCTTTTTGTTTTATTATTTATTTTGTTTTGTGGCTTTGTTTTATTTATTTTGTTTCGTTTTTGTTTTATATTTGTTTTTTGTGCTTTGTTTTGTTTTACTATTGTTTTGTTTTGTTTTATTTTTTATTTATTTATTTTTATTGTGTTTTATTTTAAATTTAATTAATTTTTTATTGTTATTTAAATTCAGTTATTACTCTGATTGTTTTATTTTTTATTGTATTTTATTATTGTTTAATATTTTAAGTTATTTTCATTTATTTAAATTTTTATTTGATTATTTAATTGAATTTTTTATACATATTTTTCTAATTAACTGTAGTTTATTGATTGATTGATTGATTGATTGATTGATTGATTGATTGCCATGTGTACAGTAAAAAAGTAAATAATTGATTATCTTAATTTTTGTTTTCTAATTTGGATTTACATGCCACACATGTTATTTTTTATTTTTGTGTAGTGTTGGTATATGTTATTTTTAATAAGAAGAGTTTAATTAAATGTGTAATTTAATTTGGTTGCATTTGTAAGCCAATAAAATGTAACTGAAAATCCAGACAAGTTATCTGGTTCACACCCTTAATTTAAATGATGATCAGACAAAAAACCTTAATCTTAAATCTTAATACCACTTTATTTTATCCTTTTCCCTGTTCATCCTTGCAAAGCAGCTTTAACACAGCCTCCATTGTATAAAGTGCTAAAGAAATAAAGTTCACCTGACCTGACGTTATTAACAAATAAAGAAATCTTAATACCTCATGTAAACGGTGCCTTAATCTATCATGTCACGGGCAAGTTTGGCCACATCTACAGAAACATTCTTCAAAACTGAAACCATGGTGTTTAATGTAACTCGTGGACAGATGTGCCGCATGAGTTTCTAATGGGTAAACAGAGGTCAACCCCTAAGAGAAGATTAATCCTCTTGAGATAATCTGCGAATGATATGATCATAGTCTGGCCCTGTTTTTCTTTTTTTCCCCTCCTCTGTTGAGCCTTTACATGAAAGAAACCACTTACAGCGAACTGTCCTGGAATAGAAAGTGACCCAGAACCTTGTTGAACTTTGTTGAACACGTGCCTCGTGTTCTGTTTGCTCATTTTAAAAGAGCAGAGGGCTTACCAAGAGCATCTGAAGGCAGAGATTAAAGTGACCCTCTAAACTGTCAATAACTGGATTGACTTTTTTCGGCCCCCTGCAACCCATGAAAGCCAGAGATATCAAGAGCTCTTGGCTTTTTTGTAAACACTTTTTTTTTGTTGCCGACACTTCTGGTTGACCTTAACTGCTCTGCATACTGTATCTGTATGTTGGGCAAGTCCTTTTCTAGAGAACTAGTTAACAGAACATGCCTGGACATGTCAGCACTTTAGCAGAGGGTTTAACAAACCATTCAAATTGAATATTATTGCTGTTAACTGTCAAAATTCTACTGAATGCAAAGTAATACATTTAAGTTAATCGAAAACAATATTAAATTAATTACACAATGAGGTTATATTAATTAATCATATATAAAATTGAACTATGAGGTTGAAATTACACTAGTATTTATTTATTTTTTGTCATTATTACAGTATGTTAAACAGGATAAGCTTCAAGTGGACATTTTTGGATTTTTGACTTATTACACATAACCTTGAACACAACAGCCATGTATTTTTTTTCTTAGATTTTTTTGTAGTCTAACGAATCTGTCGATTTATATATTTATTATTTTTAGAGTAATACGTCTTTGATGTTGAGTTGAGATTATAATTAAGCCTAAGTTTAACTCTAATAGTGAAATAATTTTAAATAGATGTGACTAAAGATATTGAGCAAATTTAATTTTAGAAATTTTAAATTTTGTAGCATTAACAAATATTATTTGTATTTAATTAGTTATACTAAGCAGACTAAAAGTCAACATTAAAAGTATTCTAAAAACTTTTTACAAGCCGTCTTAAGATAAGAACAGATGTTGTTGAACAGTTTTTTTTTTGTTGACAATTTTGATGCGATTTCTAATGTTCAAGTCTTATGTTCGATTTTAATATTGAATTTTTGCACAACAATTTTTGTTCTATTTTATTAATTTATGCGTGTAATTTGTTTATTATATTTTATACACATTCACTCCCCTACAATCAATGTAAAGAATCAATGTAAAATTATAATTTTTCCAGTTATAAGTCAATTATAAGTCAGTTATAAGTTACAATATATATATTGCAGAAAAACAAAATATCGCAATGTCAGTTTTTTCCAACATTGTCCAGCTCTAGCGTTTTTATATCAACTTTACTATATAATTTTATGTTTTTTTCTCTTTATTATTGTGCTGATAGGGGTATCACCAAATTTACACAAACCACCTATACTGTACATACAGCTAAACTTTTAACATAAACTGACTGCCAGCATTCAACATTTTAATCAAACCTTCTCTGTCTTTATCTATCTATCTATCTATCTATCTATCTATCTATCTATCTATCTATCTATCTATCTATCTATCTATCTATCTATCTATCTATCTATCTATCTATCTATCTATCTATCTATCTATCTATCTATCTATCTATCTATCTATCTCTAAGTATCCATCCATCCATCCATCCTTTAATTGAATAAAATAAAGAATGGCACACATGTTTCTAGCCAACCATACTTTAAAGCTTAGCATTTTATTGCTTTTGAAGCTGTCAGACTGAAATCTGATTTCTTGTGTTACCTATTACAGTTTTTCTCAGTTGCTTTGGTGCATTTCTCACAACACTATTTACATTTGCACAACAGTTAATGCATTTCATTAACTGTTCAAAACAATTAGTTATTTGTGCACATCATAGTAGCAGTTCATTCCTACCAAATTATTGCAAATGCTTTTGGACATGCATTAATTGCTTTCATACAACTCTCTGCTGTTTTATAACATTATTATTTGCTTATGTCATGTCAGTCAAAATGAACTAAACTTGTAAATGCTGAATAGTCATTCCATATAAAACTAATAGTCCTCATTTTATTACTTGACTCAATACATACAGAAATGTTGAACTAGTTTTCAAAATCGGTAATCAAAACATAAAAAAATAATTTCCTTGAAAATGTCTTCTAAGTTAAATAATTTCATGAATGATTTACAGACCTGTGTAAGTTGTAGGTTCAGTTCCAATATGTACTGCAATATTGTGTACAGTTGTGCACAGCTCTACTCAAAGGAAGTTTATGTTTGTTGTGAATAAGGGTGTGTTTATTTCTTTGCACAATGCTGTGAATAAATTAGAATTGCAATAAGCAAATGCAGTAAACACGTGAAACACATCTTCAGTGTCTTGTACTCAAATACCTTACTAAATGCAATGATGTCTTACTTTACTGTTTTCAAATGGCTGTGCAAATAGTATATAGTGCTGTCTTGAGCATTTTCAGGAAGTTTCATCAAAATCTGAGTTTTTGCACTGGAAAAAATTTACAGAGTAAAGTGTCATAATGAAAACATGACAAAGCCATTTGACTATCTTGTTCATAAACAATGGTGTCAGGACTTTTCATCTTAATGACACTGACACTTTCATTGACATCAATACTTGCTTTTGAGGAATGAGCTATCCATTTTGAGCAAGTGACTCGTTTTTGCAGGTTATCAACTAGGTTTTGCAGTTTGTACTTATTGTTTTGAGAAATGCATTAACTGTTGTGCAAATGTACATAGTTTTGTGAGAAACGCACCAAAGTGACTGAGAAAAACGGTAATTGGACTGTAGTTTATAAATGCACTTAAACCTCCCCAGATGCCTTAACAACAGCAAAGAAGTGTGTTAAAACTAGCAACCTGGCAGAGGCATAACAGAATGAAAAAATCTAGGTTGCTCGCTGTCTTAAGATCATGCCAACTGAGATGTGTTGAATATCAAAGTAAATGTATCAGTGTGTTCATTCGCAAGCCTTTTGTTTGCGAGGCGTTTCTCAATTTCAGGAATTTGTGCGTGAGAGTCTTGAGAGTGCTGTGGTCTTCATAGAAGTAGTTTTTTTTTTTTTGAAGAAGAAGAAGAAGACGAAGAACTGTGTCTCATTGTAGAGGCTGTGCAAATCTGTCTTGAGAGCTCTTGTCTTCTCCAGCTCTTCAAGAAAACACCAGAGATTTTTGCTGTGGAAGTAGTTCAGTGTGTGTGTGTGTGTGTGCATGTGTGTTTGTGTGTATGGCTGGATTAGATCGGAAACAAATAATTAACCATCAGTGAATCCTGCTGCCGTGGGTCAGGCTGGTGTTTATTTTTTATTTTTATTTGTTCTTTTAGTTTTTTTCCCCCCATCTAATGACACACGCCACAGATAATCACTGGAAAAAAATACAATACATCTTTTATCTGATACCATTTGTCATCTCATTTGCCGATGTGTCTTTTCTCTTGCCAAACAGCCCTGCAGTGATTATTATTTAATACGTTCTGCCAATTTCACTTACAAGTCTTCCCTTGATGGGGAATTTAGCATTACACTAGCTGATTAGAGGAAGAGTGAAGAGCCCTTATTAATAAATTGGAATATATTCTTAGAAATAGCCCGACTATTGGACTAATGGACATTTTTCCATTTTAATAACACATTTGGTTGCACATTATTGTGTTAGAATAGTACTTAAGGGAACATTGGAATTGGAAAATAAACCAGCTTTAACTACAAGTTGTGTTTGAACAACATGAAGGAATTGTGTTGAACCCAGCATTTTTTTTACAGTGTACTATGGATGTCATTGGCTGCCAATTACCAACATTCTTTAATAGTAGTGTATTAATCAATAAAGAGCTAATACTATTATATAAGTCCAAAAAGCGTGGATCCATGTCTAAAAACTCCATATTAATAAATTGGAATATGTTCTTATATAGTGTTAATGTCAGAACTATTCACCCCCCTGTTTTTTTTCCACAATTTCTGTTTAACGGAAAGAAGAATTTTTTCAACACATTTATAAACATAATAGTTTTAACTAATTTCTAATAACTTAATATTTTTTTATCTTTGCCATGATTACAATAAATAATATTTTACTAGATATTTTTCAAGACAGTTCTAGACAGCTTAAAATGTAATTTAAAGGCGTAACTAGGTTAAGTTAACTAGGCATGTATGGTTTGTTCTGTAGACTATCGAAAAAATATATAGCTTAAAGAGGCTAATAATTTTGACCTTAAAATGATTTAAAAAATAAAAATAAAAAAATAACACATTTATTTTAGCCTAAATAAAACATAAGAATTTATCCAGAAGAAAAAAATTGTATTAGACATACTGTGAAAGATTTTCTTGCTCTGTTTAACATCATTTGGGGAAATATTTAAAAAAGCAAAAAACATTCAAAGGGGGGCTAATAATTCTGACTTTAACTGTATATTATATATAATTATTTTACATAATTTTTATATAATTATATTATATAATATTTTTAATATATTCTTTTATTCTTATACAAGTTTTTACTAATTTTCCTCAGTTTCATAACACATTTTTATTGCAGTTTTTATTAAGTTTTGTATTAGAATACTATTTGAAGGAAACATTAGAATTGTAAAATGAACCAGTTTTAATTACACATGGAAAGGCACAAGATTGTGTTGATGTCAGTTTCTCCGCCCACTGAATTGATTGACAGCCACATATTAACATGTCTCTGAAGTAACGCGTATAATCATATCAACAAGACAGGATGTGCGCAAAGCAACTGGGATTAAAAGATCTGTTCAGCTCTCTGTGATCATCAGTCATCATCAAATGTGATCAAGAATGACTTTTACAAGTTTAAAATGTGTTTAAAACAGTGCATGTTTGTAATAAATACAGCAAAATACAGTAAAAAAGTGTGACTCTTCGTTGTAGAGAGGCTTGAATTAACTCCACAACAAATACATTAAATAATCATTGGGAAAGTTCTTACTGTAGTATTTCTCACAAATTTTAGTGAGATCTGCTTCCTTCATGTCTGTCACTGTGCTGTCTATCTGACGCAGCAAAGACAGAGATTGAGGCACACTCTGACAGGCATGTGGGAATGGTGGGTAGGGAGAACTAGCATTAAAGGCACAGGCCACAAAAACACCTGCATTGTGTTCAGAGCGAAAAATCCCAACATTCTGAAAGGTATAATAAATAATCTGATGGGTGTTTTTGAGCTGAAATGTTACAAACACATTCTGGAGACACAAAAGACCTCCTAAATCTTGAAAAAAGGGATAAAATAGGTGCTCTTTAAATGATTTTAAATTCTCATACTGTTCAAATTTAACTTGTTTTTAAATCCCAGATATCTGTTTGTGCATAACTTGTTATAGTTAAGAGCAGCCGGAGAAGACGTGATTTTTGTAAAATACAAACATACTGTCTGTATGCACCCTGAAGCATAAATCTGTTCTTTCTATTTATCTGAAAGCTAAAAAAACCTCAGTTTTCAGAAAGATTTTAAAGGGATAGTATCCCTGAAATGAAACATTGTCACAGAATTACCATCCTCTTCTTTCAAACCTATTTGTGTTTCTTTCTTCTGTAGAACACAAAAGAAGAAATTTTGAAGAATGTTGAAAATCAGTAGCCATTAACTTTCTTAATAGTTCCTTAATAAGATTGATTTTTTTGGTGTTTCTTCAAACAACATATTTAAAATGAGCCGAATCAACACAATTCTTGAGGCTTTTGTGGGGACAACTTAACTATTTTATGTTCAATCCAATTACATTTTTATAAACTATTAAGTTAACTTAATAGATTTGTGTTTGGACAACATGAAGGAATTGTGTGGAACCCAGCATTTTTTACAGTGTACTATGGATGTCATTGGCTGCCAACATTCATCAGTAGTAGTGTATTAATAAATACCGAGCTATTACTATAATATAAGTCCAATAAACCATGTTCTATGCCTGTTTTTTCAGAGGTGCCTCAGAGCTGTATCGTGTCCCCATCATGGAGTACAAGACTCTTGGTACTGGGCCTGGTTGGCACAGGATGACTCACGTTCCCCAGGGCCTGCCTCTGTCTCGGGTTTCTCCCACTCAAGGGCCCGATCGACCCTCCCCGAGCCAACAGATGTTCCAGTACGCGCAAGCTGCTATCTCACGCAGCACTTCTTTTGATAAGAAATACCAGGATGGATCTAGGTAAGAGATACTGGATTGAATTATTTTAAATGCACATTCTGCACATTTAAACCAGTGATTTTAATAGTCTGTAGAATTGCAATTCAAGCCCCGTGGTGAACTAGAGATATTACTCCACCTTTTATATCCACCTTTTTTTCTTTTTTTTTTTGACCTCTGTGTTTCAAATTATGACACTATTATGCCGATTTGAAAACTTCCATTTGAAAGACTTAAAGAAGACTTTAACATTCATGAACATAGGACATAGGAATAAAGTTGCAGACTCTTATCATGGATTGGATTGGTTTTGGTTGGTGTAATTGATCGTTTCATCTCCATTACAGCATGTGGGTCAGCTGTTTATTTGTGTGCACGCATGTAAATTGTTGTCCCTGGGCCTATTTTTGCTTTAGACCTTTGTCTCCCGTCATGGTGGATATTCAGAATAGATTATATTGTTTTTCTGCAATGACGATTGATCTGGAAGTGAGTTTTACATGGACTGCTATTGCAAAAACGTGCCTGCAGTCAGACACAAGGGCAAACGTTGTTGATAGCTCACATTACACGATGGGAATTGATTAAAGGATGTTATATTATCTTCCTAAATAGTAGACCTTCGCTCGGAAATGTCTAGGTCTTATTACAACCCAACCCAAAAATGAAGTGGATTTAGACTTTTTTATGGTAGGACATAAGAGCATATTTATGGAATTGTTTTTTTTTTTCCTGGGGTGAAACCACAATAATTAAATAAATAAATCTAGATAAAAAAAAAAAAATTAAAAAAAAAAAAAAAAAATATATATATATATATATATATATATATATATATATATATATATATATATATATATATATATATATATATATATATATATATACACAAACACAAACACACACCCAACATGAAAATTCTCATGCGCACACACAAATAAACAGCTGAAATAAACAGCTGACGCACATGCTGTAATGGAGATATATATATAGCTATATAGATAAAAGTAAATATAAAATAAATATATGAGAAATTCTACCAGAAACAAACATTATTTGTCCCTGAAATGAAAACATAAATACAGTGAATAAAAAGTATTTCATCCCTGAAATGTTTTAAATGGACTAGTGGTTAATTTCTGTGGGTTGTTCTGTAAAGGAATATGTCTTTCATTTGGTTCTCAGATTTTTGTTCTTTATTAAAAACACTTTACAAATTTACAAGCCCCATCATTGTCTTTGTCCTCAGCCCAATGGAACCTACAGCTCGAATTGTTATTTAGATTAAAAAAACTTCAGGAATAGCAAAGTTGTTATCATTCACATCAATTGATTAAAAACATGAAATTATAAACAAATTCTACAAATAAATACGACAAATATATAATACAAATAAATGTACAATTGTCCCTATGTTTCTGTCGGTTCTTTCACATATGCATTAAATTTAACATAAAATGCGTGCAATACTCCTTTAAGGCTATGGCTCTAAGAAAGTGATATCACTTGATAGAGAAGCTGACAGTGATCAAGGATGAGCTCTATCATTGAATTGTGTTCTTTTATGCTTGCTTTGTATGATTTTTTGAGAGACAAACTTAAAGGTCAGGCCCTGTCAAATTTTTTTATTAGTGAAAATGAATGTTTCTGGTAGAATGTCCCTTATATATTATTACATTTGTAATGTAAGGTTACTGTGTAACTATTCATTTAACTAATGAGTAATATTAATGAATTATATGTACTAACTATATTTTTAGGATTAGAAAGCAGGTTAGGTTTTGGGTAAGTTTTGTGTTAAGCATAATAAATTGTATTTGCAACAATTGTCTTTTCTGTTTATATATAGTATTTGAGTTTATAACTCAGATTAGTAGAACTATAGAAACTGTTTTATGTATAAAAAAATACTGCACAATATCGGATTGGATCTGTATGGGCTGATATTTTTTGTTATCGTGATTGGATCAGTTCCAAAAAAGGGATCATGCTTCCCTAATTACTCTAAGTACATAGAACATTTATAACTTTAAAGTGTTACCTAAATTTAAACAAAAAAATAGCAATTTTTGCCAAAATTTTGTTCAATTTTAACTCTAGAAAAGCTGAAAAGCCCATATTTTGGATGGATTTGCTCTTCAGTGTTTGGACTTTCAGCAGTGAAATTTAAACCACACTGAATCGAGCTGAACTAAATTACACTTCACTTCTGGCAACTGGACTGACACAGTTTGAGTTTACTAGAACTTCTGTGTTAAGCTGCTTTGACAATCTAAATTGTAGAAGCGCTATAGAAATAAACATAAATTAAATTGAAATTGAATTGATTTGAATATTTTGAGCATAATCTCATATTTGTACACCACTGCAAATGTGTCAGGACAGATAATATAAAACAGCACCTGCTTTTTGTCAGACTCACCAACAGCAAACTTTAAGAATCAATGATTCATAACAGTGATATCTGATCATCCAGACACATCTCTGCTGACAAATCCATTGGGAAAGCCCAAAAGGAAGCACATAGAAGCCATTAAGGATGATACATGCCACACTGTGGATTACACACAGGGCAAAAAAGTCTGGAATGATTATATCCAAGTCTGATGTGGCATTGATTCACTTTCGCATTTCTCAGGAGACAACTTTAAGGGTGAGCTAATTGGGAACTTGATGTTTCCAGTGCTGTAGATTTGGAATCCTTTGCTAATTTGTGTCTTGTTGTGCATTTGAAGCGAGTGTGTGTTTTATGCTAGTGTCTTCACCCTGTCTGAAATGCACACACCTTTGCGGCCTCTTCACCCCAGCCTGTCATCTCGTCCTCTACTGAGATCAGCATTGCACATGGCGTGTCATTCCTTCTTGGTGGATGTTACTCTTATTTCCCCTCTGGAATGCACAGACCTTCCCAGCCCTGGAGACACGGGCTTCTGCTAAAAATAGATTTTGCTCCAACACTTTTTTTTTTTTTTGACAGTGTTTGCTCCCAACGGTCGGGAATATGAATGAGTTTTGTTGTAGCACTCTCATTGCTTTTGCCACCAGAGCTTTGATTAATGAGCTTCTAACCCTGTCTTCGCTTATTGCAGGGTATTGCAGGACTTCGAGATGGTTCAGAGTCCGTCTGGAAATTCCGGCCAGCATTACTGCAGTTCTCCCAGTAACCAATCAACCTCCAGTGATCCTGGTCCCTGTGGCACTTGGGCTCAGAAAGCCAGTTATGACGGGTAATGAGATTCTGGTTGTAACTCAAAGCCCATCCGGATTTAGAGGTTATCAAATGAGTAATCATACGAGATTTGGTGCAAATCTTTGGTGCAAACAGAATTAAGGTAGAATATGAAGAAAAGTGATATTGGACTGTCTTTTCGGTCGTGAGCTAATATTTCATGACCAGCTTGGTAAACATCAGCTGTTCAGTCACAGCCACAAATAACCCTAGACAGAGGCAAAAACATACAGTACATCCGGAAAGTATTCATAGCGCTTCACTTTTTCCTCTTTTTTTTTTTTTATCTTACAGCCTTATTCCAAAATGGATTAAATTAATTTATTTCCTCAAAGTTCTACACATAACACCCCATAATGACAATCTGATTTTTTGGTTTTGAAATTATTGCAAATTTAGTACAAATAAAAACCTGAAAAATCCCATGTACATAAGTATTCACAGCCTTTGCTCAATACTTTGTTGATGCACCTTTGGCAGCAATTACAGCCTCAAGTCTTTTTGAATATGATGCCCAAGCTTGGCACACCTGTCTTTGGGAATTTTTGCCCATTTCTCTTTGCAGTACCTCTCAAGCTCTATCAAGTTGGATGGGAAGCGACAGGGTACAGCAATTTTCAGATCTCTCCAGAGATGTTCAATAGGATTTAGGTCTGGACTCTGGCGGGGGTGGAGTTCATGGAGTTGTTGTGAAGCCACTCCATTGATATTTTGGCAGTGTGCTTTGGGTCATTGTCCTGTTGGAGGATGAACCGTCGCCCAACTCTGAGATCAAGAGCACTCTGAAGCAGGTTTTAATTCAGGATGTCTCTGTACATTGCTGCATTCATCTTTCCCATTGTCTTGACTAGTCTTCCAGATCCTGCTGCTGAAAGACATCCACACAGCATGATGCTGCCACCACCATGCTTCACTGTAGGGATGGTATTAGCCTGGTGATGAGCGGTGCCTGGTTTTCTCCAAATGTAACGCCTGGCATTCACTCCAAAGAGTTCAATTTTAGTCTCATCAGACCAGAGAATTTTGTTTCTTATGGTCTGAGAGTCCTTCAGAGGCCTTTTGGCAAATTCCAGGCGGGAAGTGGCTTCCCTCTGGCCACTCTACCCTACAGGCCTGATTGGTGGATTGCTGCACAGATAGTTGTCCTTCTGTAAGCTTCAACTCTCTCTACAGAAGAACACTGGAGCTCAGACAGAGTGACTGTCGATTATTGATCACCTCCCTGACTATGGCCCTTCTCCCCTAATCACTCAGCTTAGATGGGGGACCAGCTCTAGGAAAAGCCCTCTTGGTTCCAAACATCTTCCACTAATGGTTGAAGGAGGCCACTGTGCTTATTAAAACTTTCAGAGCAGCAAAAAAAGTTCTGTGACCTTCCTCAGCCTTGTGCTCTGAGACAATCCTGTCTCGGAGGTGTACAGGCAATTCCTTTGTCTTCATGCTTGGTTTGTGCTTTGACATGCAGTCAACCCTGGGACCTTATATAGACAGGTGTATCCCTTTTCAAATCATGTGCAATCAACTGAATTTACCACAGGTGAACTCCAATGAAGCTGCTGTAACATCTCAAGAATGATCAGTGGAAACAAAATGTATCTGAGCTCAATTCAGAGCTTCACAGCAAAGGCTGTGAATACTTCTGTACATGTGATTTTTCAAGTGTTTTATGTTTAATAAATTTACAACAATTTAAAAAGAAAAAAATTTCACATTGTCATTATGGGGTATTGTGTGTAGAGTTTTGAGGACATAAATGAATTGAATCAATTTCGGAATAAGACTGTAACATAAAAAATGTGGTAAAAGTGAAGCGCTATGAATACTTTCCGGATGCACTGTAAATGCATAACTATTTTAAGATCCTATTTAAAAAACCAATGAGAGTTGGAATAAACGTCATCTTGTACTTAGCCTTTTTTGCTAAAGGGACTATAAAGGTAAACAATGACCACTCCATCACCTTACTAAACCACTCAAAAACTCGCTTCAAAAAAACAGTTTAAATCATATATTTTTCATTTGATTTTCCCTTAAGGTCTGTCTAAAATGTCAGTCGAGGTTTTTTCCCATGAATGTTAGTCATAACTTTGCTACACATGATGATTAGTGCTGCAAAAACGTGAACTATGCTAAATCAAATCACTTTCTGAGTGCTAAAGAAGAATACTTGTTTTGTTCTCATTGAGACTTCTCGGGTATTTAGGTGTTTCTCTTCCCGATTCATTTCAACACTAAGTTGCAGAACACTAAAGCTGCATTTACACTGCAGATATTGATGGTCAATTCTGATTTTGTGACTGTATCCGATTTTTGTTGACCATCTTACATCATCTTTTAAAGTGACTCGTATCCGATTGTCTGAATTTACACAGCACATGGCAAAGTCGCAATGACCAGGAAAAAAAAAGTGCTTGCGCTGACTGACAGCTAATAATAAAAGAGCGTTCTTTTCTCCGTTCCTGTATTTAATGTGTTCACAGGGTTTCATTTTTTATAAAATTCTTTTTGACAAGCTGTTTCACTATAGAGTATGACACAAAAGTTCTCATTTGGCCATCTTCTGTTAACTTAGGCCTTTTTAAAACAATAGGCATTTTAATGTAATGTCCATGGCGTGATTTAAGCATTTGATGTATGCAATAGTTTTATATTAACTTATATTGGTTACGTGGCAGATATTGTGCTCTCTCACTCCACACATGCTTAAACACTTGTGCTACATGACAGTATAAAAGCTTTTCTATAGTCCTAGAATATGAAATCTAAAGTTTGGAACTCTGCTGAAGTCTGTTTTGAAATGAAAGCGTCAGATTTGACGTTATTCATTTTAATAATACTCGACTCGCATTGACACAAGAGCACCGATCTGATTCATATCGGATAAATCTCCACATATGAACAAGGCCTGAATCTGATTTGAGTAAATGGGGATCCATTTTTTTATTTTATTTTTTTTGCTTACACGTACATGGGCTATTTCTGATCTGTGCCACATGTCAGAAAAATAATCCAAATCGAGTCACTTGATTCATGCAGTGTAAATGCAGCCCAAGTTGGCACTGTTGATATGTTATTTTGCTGAGGTAGCTTTTTTGCTAATATCTTAGTGGAAGAAGTTTTTTGTTGTGAAATTCAGTGTTTTCATTTCACTTAACAAAAATATAAATGAACATTTAGTTTTTATATCATCATCACTTTCATTTGAGTTAACTTTCTCATTTGTGTATCTGCGATGAGTCTTTTACTAGACAAAAGCAGTATGCAACCTAAGAATGAAGGATCTAGCATTGCATATTTTCATATTATAGTATTGCTGATTGCCAGAAAATGTATCCGCTGGATAGGGCTGCACAGTATATCATTTCGACATTGATATCGCAATGTGTGCATCCGCAACAGTCACATCGCATATTGCAATGAGTTGGGATTATATTTGAGCAAAAGTCACAATTCAGAACATAATATTTGTAAAGTCACTGCAGAATTTAACCACAACATGTTTTTGGATTTGGCCTGTGAGAGATCAAAGTATTCAGGCACAAGGCCCTTTGCCAATTGAAAGTTTAATGAATACAGGAATAGCCTTTGCAGTGTAACTTTTTTACATTTATATATACAAAACCACAAAGGATTCACTGCTTAATTCACTTTCATCTTTGCTTAATTGTACTTATCTATGCTTGTAATTTGTTTATTACATTTTATGCATCACTCACTTCCTTACAGAATCCTCCTAATCAATCAAAATTAATAAATTTGGTGACACTTTAGGGACCAACTCTTATTATTAAATAACTGCTTATTAGCATGCATGTTATTGATAGATTGGCTGCTTAATAGTATTTATAAACTAAATATCTGCATGATTATATTCTGCAACCCTAACCCAATATCTAAAATACCTTGATATCTATTAACAAGGAGCAAATTAGGACTTAGTTACTTGAAGCAAAAGTCATAGTTAATGATTTGCTAATAGCGAGAAGTAAACGTTAAAATAAAGCATGACCATAAATTCTTTCTAAATAGTGCTATTCAATCATTTGGTGATCAATTCATGCAGCATATTGCAATATATATATCGCAGATAAATAAAATATCACAATATCAGATTTTTCCAATATTGTGCAGCCCTACTGCTGAATGTATTTTTCTGATTATAAAGGTAAAAAATAAATGGTCTCTAAAAATAACACTGAAATAACTCTCTCACTGCCCTGAAGCATGCAGATGAAGTATGATTAACTGTAGAGTGCTAAGCTTTTTACTGTAATCTACAGTCTTGCATTGGTATGCACCACATGTCCGACGTCACATTGTGCAGTTAAAACAACAGAGGTGTCACAAACACTGCATTTAAGTGAAACCCACCCCTGCTAAATTAAAGTGTGAAACGTTCCTTTTCCCAGGGTTAAAAGCATGACTGTAACCTGAGGGTAAGTGTAGTGTGAAAAGCCTACTGTTAGACATTGTCCTTTCATATGAAATGCATTATTCAAGCTTATGCAACATGCTTTGGTAGCAACACTAAAATATCATTAATGTCTAAGAATATATGCAGCAAACATCTACACTCTAACACTGTCTGTTTGTCTCATAGATCACAATCACCTGCCCTTCATGACCAGCCAGAGGAAAAGGATGGAGAAAGAGAGCACAAACTGGAGAGGACGCGATCTGCTGGTACACAAGCATTGTTTTTCCTCAAGCTCCAGTGCAGATTAAGCTTCATTACTTTCAGATGAATTATAGAAATGATTTCCCACTTTAACTGGCTTATTTACTTGTTTTATAAATGCAACAAGCTGCATTAAATTACACACAAGACATTCAATTTCAGTAAATCAATGGGTTAAGACACAGGTGTCAATTCCAGTTCCTGGAGGGCCGCAGCTCTGCACAGTTTAGTTTCAACCATGCTCCAGTACACTTACCTGGAGGTTTCAAAAAGCCTGAAGGACTCAATTAGTTTGATTAGGTGTGTTTTAATTAGGGTTAAAAGTAAATTGTGCAATGCTCCGGCCCTCCAGGAACTAGAATTGACACCTGTAGGTTAAGATAGGCTAATTAGTTTAATCATTAATTGTGCACCAATCAATGACAGTAACATCACATCCATGACTTTCAGGATCGCCATGTGTTCCTGAAGCCAAGTGGCACATCCCATCCACCAAGATCCTCAACAGGGGTCTACAGAGACAGGGGGCCAAAGACTCACCTGGGAAATTCCCTCGGGTTAGTTTCCTTTTTGAACAAAATAAAGATAAATAATCAGAGATTTAACTGTAGTTAATATAACTATTGTTGGACTTTCCTACTTTTTAAGATGTTTACAATGTATTTAAGTGATTTTAGTTATAATAATACCATTTTGGGACTCTAAGGGTGCTTTCACAGCTGCCGCACTTAGTTCGGTTGAATCGCACTGGAGTTCGTTTTCCCTCTTGGTGCAGTTCGTTTGGACAGGTGTGAATGCTATCGTACTCGAGTGCGCACCAAAAGCGGACCAAAAAAGTGGACGAGATCTGCTTGAAGAGCTGGTCTCTGTACGCTTTCTAATGAACCCTGGAGCGTTTCGTTTGTGGTGAGAATATGATCTGAACTAAAACAGAACCAACCTCAAAAAGTACTGCGCCTTTTGGACTAATCCAGCTGCCGTAGGCCGATGCACTGTGCAACATGGGATATGGAGGAAAAATATTTGTTGAAATCGCTTTACCAACAGAGAAAGAGAGGGAAATACATTACCTGATGGATCGTTGCTTATATTTCCGCAAGATGACCATGTCGCAGTTTAGCTAAATTAATTCACACCTCCTCCTAAAGTGACTTGCGATGCATTAAAACATTGTTTTCCAGCCTTGGCCGTGCTTCATTCTCGAAATGTATAGTTTGTCTAAAGCAAGGATACAATCAGTCAATGCAGTCGTCCCTCCATAGTTAAAAGCGACATTTTGTGTCTGCCGGTTTGTTTACCTGCGGGAGTTCAATAGCATTTTCCCGCACGTGAATTCTGACCAATCAACATGGAGTTTCGGAACTTTGTTCAACAACATCTGGCCAATGAGTGATGTGGATTTTGTCAGATGAGTGCATTTTGGTTCTTTTCAATTGGTTCGGACCAAAGCCAGCAGTGAGGTGTGAAAACGACCCAAAGACGGCAGAAAATGCAACAATGTATCATTTATTCCCCTCGGTCCGGACTAAATGTAGCGAACTACAGATGTGAAAGCACCCTAAATGACTTCTAGTTCAGAATAAGGTTTAACCCTGCATAATAGCATAACAACCCAGCCTACTAACAGGTACTATTTGGAACTGACTTGAGTGTATGTTTATTGGGTGAATGCATGCCATACAATCATTGTCATAAGTGTTACTGTAGGCATACACATGCAAGAAGGTAATTATATCTGTATTTACCTGTTTTCCAGATTGTGGTTGGTTGGTTTAATCCTTTTTGCTCTTTCAGTCATAATTTATATGTCCACATTCCATTTCCATTATCATAAAACTCATGATACAATCAATAAACAGCTCAGATCACAGTGTCCTCTTTCATCCAGTTGTTGATTTTCTACAATATATTGCTTGATGTCAAAAAAATAATTTCTCAATGGACCAACCTGATGGCTAGTTCCTATAAATGAGCTCCTAGAACTATGTGGCATGTAACCCCTATTCCCACATAGCTATTGTTACATTCTTAATATTAAATAAAGTATATAGGTATAGTACTGTACATCCGCCATGATGTTTTCACATGACTAACCTGCATCAGTTGTGTCACTTCAATTTTTACATGCACTTAAATGGACTCATGGGATAGTAAAGTGTCCGACATAAATGCACTTAAGAACTTTATGAAGTAGTAGGTCACTTGGGTGCTTTTCATCTACCATTTTATGAACATAAAGGGCCCTATCATACGCCTGGTGCAATAAGGCGCAAGATGTGTTTGGCGCAATTTGTTGCTATTTTCAGACCAGTGCCATAGTAATTTTCGTATGTTGTTTAAATAGCAAATCCATTTGCGCCACTTTGTGGACTCATGGATGTGCCGTTCTAAAATAGAAGTGTGTTAAGGCGCATTGTTGGTGCGTTGCTATTTTCAAGAACTGAAATAGAGCGTGCCATTGACCATCTAAAAGAAGGTCTAAAGTCCAGCGCAGAGCACATTAGTTATGCACCTATGCAGGTTAAAATGCTTAAAACACACAGGATGTACAGCAGTACACACATATATACATATAAAAAAAAAATAAAGGACTAAAATGTTACCAACATGATTATTTTCTACAAAAATATAAAAACCACTACCTCCATGCCCTTTTCATGCATCTATGCCATTTTTCAGTTCATTCATGACAATTTGCGTTTGCATAATGTTATTTTTATTAGCAGTATTATTTTAAATATGCATATTTAATTGTATTTGTTTTAATAAAAAAAAGTTTAGATTTGTTCACCTGTTGGGTTTTGGAGACGTATGCATCACAATATGGGGTATAAAAATAGGATTTGTGTTTGGATATAACTCCCAAGTTTTTTGACCACACTTCATAATTATTGTTAAATTTGTTTGTTTGCTGGAAATTATAACTAAATTTAGAAATAGTTAAAAATAGTAACAATATTAATTATGTAGGCTAATGGATGTCTTCAGTGGAGTGTGTACAACACCATTTTCTTATCCATGAAAGAAAAGGAGCAAAGTGTAAGGAGAAAGTAAAAAGGCTGAATGGAGGAGGCTCATTCTTTATCCTTGCACTGCAGATGATCTGTTTAGCTGTTTTCTTGCTAGTGAAGCATTCAGTTTTTCCACTTACAAAGTCTGCCATGTAAATAGCAAATGCACAATGGCGTGACGCAACTGACTCTTAAAGGGAATGGGAGATGAGACTCTGATTGGTTTAATGCACATTATGCTCAAAACACACCCACAACTCATTAAAAGAATAAACACAGAACTGTCAGACCATGTGCCATGGCACAAAGCATATTTTTCCATCCTTAAAATAGCAAAAGTGGATTTGGACACACCCTTAATGCTTTCGCACCATATGCTGTAGACTTTGCGCCTAGTTCGTTAAAATAGAGCCCAATGACATCTTGCCACACAGTATGTAAGTGGGCCTATTCAAATGCAAGGAAAGTGCTATAGGTGCTCTGTCCCAACCATATTAATGCTAGCCCTTACAATTTGTGTTATCCAAAACTCACCCAAAAACAAAAATAATATTTGTGAACATCACATCATATCAGATCAGATTAGCTGTGTACCTAATGTTACAGAATGTATAGAAATGAAAGGACAGGAGGTAAAAATTTATTTAAAAAAAGTGAAAACAAATGACTAATCAAAATAACAAGCATTATTTTGAAGCGGTTTTCCAATAAGGAATTAAGTAGGACTGAAAGCTCCTGCAAAGACATCAAGAAAGTTCTTTTATGTATTTCCTATGGAAGTGACCAAGAATCATAAATTTGAAAGGTATCTGGTTTGCTTTTCCAGTGGCAACCAAGTAGCAATATGTAGTGAACATTTCTTTTAAATATCGCCTGTTTCATAATTAAAAACATTGGAACTCCAACATGTGCAGCCTTTCCAACATATTCACTTACATGACATGCATTTTAACAATGTGAGTCTCTGTAAGACGCAACACATGACTTGTACTGTACAGCAACAGGAGCATATGCTGAGCGAATGCATGCGAGTCGATGCAAGGGTTTGTGTGTTTATATGTGGCTGATGGGTGCAGTGACCACATTAGTCAGGAACGTGTTGTTGGCAGCATAGCAAATGCGGCACATTTCTCCGTATGGGTGGGTAGTTGTAGTGGGCAGGTCATTGGTTTGCAGGAAAGGGGGGCGACGTCTATGGCAGATGGCTCGTAGTGTCACATCCAGTCATGCAATCCCTGTGGGAATTGACGTAAGAAACTAGACGCCGGTGCAGTTACTGAATACCACACTGCACATTCTTTCTTTCATGGTGCGATAGATAGCACCAAAGTCTGGAGCCTGTTTCATCAGGTTAAGTGTGAATCCACCTGATTTATCAAGCCAGAAAAGGTCATTCTACCCTTGCCGCCTGCAGCCGGTGTTGATGCTGCAGGATGTACCATCATGTTTATCTTCTGTTGCTTATGCAATGGCCTACATTCCTCTACTGCTTGATTCACAGAACTGACAGCTTTTTGCGATAGTGTATTGACCACATCTTTAGCCGGGGGGGGCTTTGGAAATGGCGCAGCATAGTAGATCTTTCAGAGCAAACCATGCATTAAAGTTTAAAAATCATCCACTTTCCTTTCATTCGAAAGGGCTTAAATTTAGATGATGCAATTTAACGGTGTAATCAATTATTTATTTTCCATGAGATTGGTTACAGTAGGTGGTAATGGTGCAGAACTGGTTCTTCTATCTTGTGCTGTTATTGCTTTGCTAAATTCACTTTAGTGCTCCAGTTCTTACATCATCCATTTTTGTTGGGCTGAAGTTTGACTGTAAAGTAAACAAATGGTACTTTTTGATGAAATGGTTTGTCTGTCTTGTAGCATGACCTAGCATGACCTTCTAGGTTTATTTTTATTTATTTATTTTTTAAAGAAAGACAGAAAGAAAGTGTCTCTAAATATATTAAATACATGAAAGTAGTTGTGTGAATGTGTGAATATGGATTATGTATTGTAAAGAGTTTTTTCTTGACCACCAATTATGCAAATTTAAATCAAAATACAAATAAAACTAAAGCCATAAATTGATAACAAATTTGACCTTCTTTCTCGCTTTTTTATTGAATCAAAGCAGTATTTTTATTATCATTATATAATATTTATATTATTTTTACGGCATTATAATATGACATTAATGCACTGTAAAAATCCTTTTGTCTTAGCCGAATCAAATCAACCTTCAGAGTCCAACAAACTTGACTTAAAGCAGCTTGCTTAGCTTATAAAACTAGGTTAGAACAAAATTAACTTGGTTTAATAAGTTGCATGACCTATTAACATATGTTGTCAGAACTAATTAATCATATAATTTTATGCAGTGTGGCAACACTTTGAAATAATGGTCCACCCTCCTAAACTCTGTGTACCCGGTACCAGGTCCGTGACATCATGTACTTCTGCATTCTTTAAATTTTGAAGGTCCGTACTGGCCCATTACCTCCAAAAGTTGTTCCGTACTCTCATTAGTTGGAATAGATTAACTTTTGCATAGATTGTGATCGAGACATTTTTCTTTTTTCATATGATTACTGACATGTGCAGGAACCACCAAAATTAGTTACAGCAACCTACACCACACAGAACCTAAAAGGTACACTTTCAAATTTGAGTTTACAAAAAGTCAATAGTGTTTTCGACAGTGTTTTATGAAAATTCAACTGGTTTTCTTTAAAATGATACCACACTTTTGCGTTTACACCTCTGCATGTGGATTTATGAAGCTTTTGAATTTGGGTAGGCAAAATCCAGGAGGAAAGCCTGAAATAGCACGTTATGTATTTACTAACATTAACAAACAATTAGTAATACATATATTATGGTATTTATTAATCTTCGTTAACGTTAGTTCATGTTAACTCACTCTGCATTAACGTTGTTAATGTTAATAATGCATTAGTCAATGTTGATCTATTATTAATAGATGCTTTACCAGATTATTGATACTTTGTTAATGTAAGTAAAAACATTATTTGATGTACCATTATTCTAAAGTGATACCACATTTTTTTCTTTAGTTTTAATTAATTGAAATACTACAGTAATATTTTATTTTAAGTTTATCTGCAGCTAAAGTCACAATTATTATCCATTAATATTAGCATTATTTCTTTATTTGTTTTTATTTTTATTTTTATTATTTAAAAAAATATATTTTTTTTTTCATTTTCAAATATTTCCCAAATTATTTTTAACAGAGCAAGGAATTTTTCAAAGTATTTACTATAATTTTTTTTTTCTGAAGAAAGTCTCATTTGTTTTATTTCACCTTGAATAAAACCAGTTTTTAATTTTTTTAACAAACATTTTAAGGTCAGTATTAGTAGCACCTTAAGCTATATGTTTTAGAAATAAGTTATTAAACATTATGTTTAGAAATGTGTTGAAGAAATCTTTTAAACAGAAATTGGGGAAACATATATATATGGTGGCTAATAATTCTGACTTCAACTGTGTTTTTAATAGCATATTTCTCTTTTTACTAGATGTTTGATCAAACTCAGCCCTTGCTTAGACAGTTTATATAAAAAAAAAAAAACAATAATCAGTCTTACTCAGCCAAAACACTAACACTTCAATAATCTTCCAGAGCCGTGAGAAGAGCTGCCACAGCCATTGCTCCAGCCACTCCAGTAACAACACCCTCTCCAGCAATGCTTCCAGCGGCAGCGACGAGAAACATTTTGGATCTGGAGACCCAATGGATCCAGAGTCCTTAGGACTCACCTATATCAAAGGTGCATCAACTGACAGCGGCATAGATACAGCACCCTGTATGCCCCCTCCACCCCCTGCCCTGCCCTTGGCCGGAGTTGGACCTTCACGGATGGCCATGCGGGACGGGAGGGTTGATACGGGACTCCCGTGGCCTCTGGAGTACCAGGAGGATGGCGAGACGGATGAAGGAAGGGCAAAGATGTTCCTGTCTCAGGGATATGCGCCCGTTACACCCACCGGTCACACCACGGATGGAAGCACAGGAGATCTGAGCGAGATTTCATCACTTTCCAGGTGAGATAAGAAGAGAGTGTAAAATTCATGTAGAATTTTTTTTTTTTTTTTTTTTTGTGAATGCTTGACTACAACTGCCTAGTTAATTCTCTTCTGAGAGATTTTATGTCTTCAGTTTAAAGTCGGTTAAAATTGTCACATCAAAATATCTGTTAAGAGATTAGAAATAAATACTTTAATGTTCTGAAGAGAAATGGTGATTTGATGATGAACGTTTTACATTTTGGCTTTTTTAAAAGTTATTTGCAACCAATGTTAAAACTATTGAGAGATTATTATTGAAAAATAGACTAAATTAAAGCTGTTCATTATGTGGTTTGATCTCGCTTGGTTTTGAAGCTTTTTTTTTTTGGTAAAAAGACTTTCAGTAGAGGGACAGAAATTAGGAGCCAAATATTAACAAAAAATTACTTGTTTTTCTTATTTTGTTCTTGTTGCTTTAAACCTTGTGTGCTGTTGGGGATGTATAATCCACACTGAGAAGATTTTGAGGATTAATTTGGCCACTACTTTCTCTGTGTTTCAGCAAATGGTTTGATCTTTGACAAAAAAATTTTTATGCATATTTTGGGAAAATGTGTGGGAATTTATTTTTTTTTAACTCAACAATACACACTGGGCAAATGTATTACCCTTTTGTTATGTTGGGGGCTGTTTTTGCCCCATGGACTCCCACTATAATGACATTTTTGATTGCAAAGCCATGACTGCATATAATCATGGATTCTTGATTGTTGGTGGTTTTTTCCTGTTGGGATGAGGTAATATTTGATATTCTTACAGGTGATTATTAGTTACAGTGCAAAAAATCTGGAGCTTTTATATAGAGTACATTGTGCGAGCATGTGTTTGAGTGTGTAAGAGATTTTTGCTCATTTATTTGATATGTTTGAAAAAAAAATACGCAGCTCAGCTGTCAGAACATAGTAAACATAGTGTGTCTTTAAACATGCACGCTATAATTTGCTGATTTACTTCCTAGAACTCTATGTAAAAGCCAGAAACTTTTTGCACAAGCCTATCAAGTGGTTGGAGCTGCCAACTCATAAACAACAATAAAAATTACACATTTTATGGAAAGATTATCTTTCCAAAATTCATGATTGCTCTATCAACGCGAGACACAGACTGATTCAATTTAATGTTATCTACAGAATTCATTATTCAAAAGTAAAAATAAATAAGATTTTCCCAAGTGTTTCCTTATTGTGCAATAAATGTAAAATTTTGAAGGTATATTGACTCATTCATTCTGGTCATGCCATAAAAATAGCTCATTTTGGCAATACGTTATTAATTTTAAATCTGAAGTATACAGGATTGATCTGGCACCAGAGCCAAAATTGAGTATTTTTGGAGGCACCTCAGAAATAGGAGATAAATATTCATCACGGGCAGTATCTTTGTGTATGATATTAGCAAAGAAAATAATTTTACAAAATTGGAAGTCAGATCACGTGCCTGTCTTTGAATCCTGGATTAGGAGCTTAAGTTATGTTTTGCCCATGGAAGAAATGCAATATGGGATGGCAAACAAATTAAACATAGTTTTTAAAATCTGAAACCCAAATTATGTTTTATATCAGTCATGCTGACTTGTAACTCATTATAGGTGGGAATGGTTTTAGCATATGTCAAGTTGTGGAGCCTACACGTTTCTCTGTAAATTATTATCATTATTTTTCTTAATATATTTAATAAATTTTTTTTTTCTCTTTTGCTTTCTGGATGATATTGTACTATGTTGTGTCTGACTGTTTGTGTATTGTGAAAATGCATTTTTGTTCTGTTTATGTAATTGTTTATTTTCTTATGCTAAAACAATAAAAAGATTTTTTTTAATTACACATTTTACCTCTTCCCAACAGGGATAACCAAAAACACTCATGATTATATGCTGTCATGGCTTTGCAATAAAAATATGTGGTTATAATGTAAGTCAATTGGACAAAAACAGCCCCCAACGCAACAAAAAAAAAGTTGTAAATTTGAACAATACACAAGGGCTAAGTAATAAGTTAAGCTTTTTGACATTCTGTCTTTGGACTGTGCTGCTTATAAAGACGAGCAGTGTGCCTTATCCTGATGGGTTGACTTTAAAAGCTTAGGTCAGTTATACAATGAAAAGGTATTGCTTTGATGTGAGTCTGAATACAGTAGGATGCAGATGAAGCTTGATAAAGCCGAAGTGACTTAAGAGTGCCAAGCTAAGGTGATTTGATACAGCCAAAAACCATCTTATCAAACCTGGAGCATTTTCCATTGCAGTCCATATTTTCTCAAGACTATATCTATAACATGACAGTATCATCTTGTTGTGTTGTTACTATTGACTAAAAACATAAGAAATGGCTTTCAGTAATGTAATATAAATTACAACACAAAGTTTTTAGAAATAATATCAATAAAAGCATGTTTTTGTCATATTTAATAACAAAACAAATACACTTGGTCACACTTGGTGACACACTTGGTTACACTTGGTGGCACACTGGCCACCATGCTATTGACACTGACAAAATATTAATAAAAATGGAATTTAAAAAAAGACAATTCAAAAATCTTAATAATTGCTACAATTTTATATTAAAATACTAAAATGACTCTGACTATGCAGAAAGCATTGCATTTATTGGTGTTCCCGCTGTAATTTTTACTCATTCTTGCCTTGACAAGAATGCTTTTAAAACCTGATAATTAATAGTTCGTGCTTAGACAGGCATTGCCATTAGATAATCAATCAGCTGTTCATTCAGCCGTTTCATTTTCATCTTTTCATTGTTATCCTCCAGTGGCTCACGTCATTCTGGAAGCCCCTCTGAGCGATGTTCGAAGAACTCCAGCTCCATTGACCCCTCGAAAATCTACATCATCTCTCCTACGGACACCACTCCGATGGGAGGACGAGAGAAGCTCTCTATTAGCTGCCAATCACAAGGTGAAAAGTATTCAACTGGCTGGAAGAAAGGAGAAAATGAGCACTTGCTGGAAGATCAAGGGCAAGCTAGAGACTTTAGGTAAGTAGCTCTAAATGACTAATGCATCTTATGTAACATTGAAGCTGGAGAAAAGTTCCTAGTGATATGTAAATAGCTGTGTTTCCATCCGAAGACGCAAATTTGATGCATAAAACTGGAATATTGGAAAAAAGAATTGCAAATAAAGCAGTTTTCATCCAATGAGTCAACGAGAACGTTTAGTCACTTGCTAATAAACTGGCGCCGAATATCAAAAATAAAAATTAAATTTACTGCCGTAGAACAGTGTTCCTCAACCACCAGTACTGTAGATCTGTGGATCAATTCGTACCTGGCCGCACAAGAAATCATTAATCATATGTGTTTTATTTATTATCGGAGTTTAATAATAATAATAATTCCTTACATTTATATAGCGCTTTTCTGGGCACTCAAAGTGCTTTACACAATGGGGGGGGGATCTCCTCATTCTCCTCACTCTCTCCTCAATCTCCTCACTCTCCTCATTCACCACCAGTGTGTAGCATCCACCTGGATGACACGATGGCAGCCATTTTGCGCCAGACCGCACACCACACACCAGCTGATTGGTGGAGAGGAGACAGTGATGAAGCCAATTGAATATGGGGATGGTTAGGAGGCCATGATGGACAGAGGCCAGTGGGCAGATTTGGCCAGGATGCTGGGGTTAAACCCCTACTCTTTTCGAAGGACATCCTGGGATTTTTAACGACCACAGAGAGTCGGGACCTCGGTTTAACGTCTCATCCGAAAGACGGCGCTCACTAAGCAGTATAGTGTCCCCTTCACTATACTGGGGCATTAGGACCCACACAGACCGCAGGTTGGGCGCCCCCTGCTGGCCTCACTGGCCTTTGAACAATCTTTAATTTTGAAAAATGGCCATACTCTCTTGGTTCATTTCGGTCACTTAAGCAGCAAAACGAGTAAGAAACAGACTGTCTTTGGAAAGGGGAAAAGGCCCAGTGAAGGACCCGCAAACTGCCCAGGAATAGATCCGCAACCCATTTGTCAACAAATCAGGTGAATCTAGCATGTCTGTGCAAGATGATCAACTGCTGGAGATCGCAAATGACGGTGGTCTTTACATATCGCATCTTTTCTAGAGTTCGCAGAGTACATTATTTCCAATGAAGTCGTGTGGCTTGCGCCTGTAAGTGGCATGATGAGATTGCTAAAAATTGTCAAGTGTTGGCCAGTCCGCGGTGATAAAAAGGTTGAGGACCAATGCTGTGTGCCTTTTTCTTATGTAATAAAATACTTAAACAAGTAAATGGATTAAACACGATGAACACAAGGTGGCTTTTGTAGGTTCGAGACTGTTTTTGGGCTGGTGCAGTCATAATATGTAATTTTAATACAGTAATAATCCCGAACCCCTTTGACTGAGGGATTTTAGAATGATCAAACCTAAATTTCTGATGTTCTATGGTGTGGTCAGTCTGCTAGCTTGTTCATTAATGCCATCCAATCACCCTCATTTTAGGTATTACATGATCTGTTAAATCAGTCACAGGACTTTTTTGATGCAAATGCTGGAATTCATCAATAAATGTTTTTACAATCTTAGTTTATGCACATGTTTTATTATCAGGTAAAAATTTGGTATGTTTTGATGCAAATTTTTAAATTATATGTGCATTTTGGTGTTCCCATTAGGGATTTTCTGGATACCCTTTTTTTTCCTTCCAGAAACCGATTCTGATACCTTAGCTCATGGTATCGGCCGATACAGAGTACTGAACCGATACCTAAGTGTTTATTTGTAGAAACTGTATACAGCTATGTTTATATGTGTGTGTATGTATATAAATCAAAGCAAAGAATAAAGAAATATAAAAAATGTATATGAATAATATAGAAAAATAACCTCTAACAAGGTTGTTTTGGCAACAAAGCACATCTTCCTGTATTTGCATACTGAGCAGTAGGGTTTGCAGCGTTAAACAAAACTGGCAGGCATATGTCTTGTTTAAAAATATGGTATCGGATGGGTTTAAGGTTTCAAAGACTCACCAATACTACAAAAATTCTGGGATCGATATCGGCGAGTCTTTGAAACCATAAACCGATTCAATACCATGTTTTTAAGCATTTTAGTATTTCCGATACTAGAATCGGTATCGGAACAACCCTAGTTTTCATGAAACATTTTTTTTTTATTGTAATGTTTTAAAATGCACCTAAAAATGGGTGGATGGAAAAATAGCAAATGTCTGACCAGAACCTCTGCATATCAGTGACATTCAGGAAACCTTTTAGGTCAGTAACACATGAATTACTGGCAGTGGCTCGGAGAAGATCGATGTCAGCAGACGTATTATATAAACTCCGTCATACAGAATCCAGACAGAATCTACTTGACACCTGCCACTTTGCATTATCAGAGCGAAGGCCAAGCAAATGTTTCTCTGACGATTAAAGCAGAGACCTGATATGATTGACAAGCTTACGGGGAGATACTGACGTTCTCCTGACGCAGGCGATATTTGATGCAAATTCATATTTGTCTCTTGTCAGGTATTCAGAAACAAAAGAGGACGCTGAATCGATTTAAAGCTGTGTGTTTTTAATCTGTTTCTTTTATTCCTCTTTATTTCCGCCTCAGTCGCTCAGAGGTGTTGTCTTTGCTTCTAAAGACACTGTTGAGGAAATCGAGGTAGTTGGATCATTACCTGGCCCTGAACTATTCACCGTCTTGTTCCTTTCCCCTGTTGTCTTGTAGAAATGGCACTTTTATGACTCCTTTAATGAGGCAGTTCACACACAAATAACAATGTATCATCATTTACTCACTCTCAGCTCATTTTTCCTGTAATATAGCACAATTATTATACGATTATTTTCCAATATTTCCAAAGTGCTGTTAAATGGGGAAAAAAATTTGACACTTTTTTAAACTTAATAGTTTTAATAAGTAATTTCTAATAGCAATTTATTTAGTCTTTAGCCATGATAACAGTATATGCTATTTTAATAGTTACTAGTGTAACAGAGGCCAGCTAGTCTTGGTCTTTAGCCTTCTTCTTAAAGCAACCATACAAAGAATCGCTGGTTCATCCAGGATGTGAGTGAAGTTTAGGGGGGTGAATGTAACGGAAGCCAGCTAGCAAAGGGCTATGCAGGTAAATCTTACTCCTCTGACCTCTAAATGTGTTCTAGTGACAATTGCTAGAGGCCAATGGTCTTTAGGCTCCTTGTTAGAGCAACTGACTCCTATACAAAGAATCACTGGTTCAGTCCCAGCTCAGACTGGTATGGGTGCAGTAGGACCAGTGGGTTATACTAGTGTTTAGTTTAAAGTGCATTTTAAAGGCTTAACTAGGGCAATTATGTTACCAAAGCAAGTTCAGTTAATTAGGCAAGCCATTGGGAAATGTTTTTTATTATTATTTATGTAATTCCAGTCAAACTAAAAAAAAAAAAAAAAAAAACTTTCATTTGAAGAAAGGGAAATACCTTTCTTCAAATGTATAAAAATGATAGGAAATACCTTGGAAAATAATTCCTTGCTTGGTTAAACATCACTTGAGAAATATTTGGAAAATAATTCAATAAACTGTTGCTATTATTTATGCTATATGAGCACAAAAATGTATCTGTACAAGTGTTATGAGATGAACAGAGCATTTAAGTTGTTTTTCCACCAGTTACTTTCACTTTAATGAGCTGTGACTGGATTATTTTGTCAGAAAAATT
The DNA here is from genome assembly GCF_052040795.2 of Danio rerio. Taxonomy (NCBI): domain Eukaryota; kingdom Metazoa; phylum Chordata; class Actinopteri; order Cypriniformes; family Danionidae; genus Danio; species Danio rerio. The sequence goes on from NC_141031.1 coordinate 34,241,634, forward strand.
TATTCAGACCAATATGATTTATTGATGAATCAGACCTTGCTTTCTCTCTACCAACATGGTCAAAATATTCAGAATATTCAGACTTTAGGGTTAGTTCACTCCAAATTGAAACTTGTGTCATCATTTACTCAACTTCATGTCATTCCAAACCCAAAAGATTTTCATCTATTTTCAGAACACAAATAAAGACATTTTTAATAATCTTTTATTATTTGAACAGAGATTTCCATCCTTCTACACAATAAAAAAAAGCTGGGTTCCACACAATTCCTTCATCAAATCAATTAAGTTAACATACTATACAGTTGAAGTCAGAACTATTAGCTCCCCTGAATTATTAGCCCCCCTGTTACCCGGAGAGATTTTTTCAACACATTTCTAAACATAATAGTTTAATAACTCATTTCTAATAACTGATTTATTTTAACTTTTCCATGTTAGCAGTGAATAATATTTGACTAAATATTTTTTCAAGACACTTCTATAAAGCTTAAAGTGACATTTTAAGGGCTTAACTAGGTTAATGATATATATTTAAATATAGCTTAAAGGAGCTAAGAATTTTGTCCCTTAAAAATGTTCTAAAAAATTAAAAACAGCTTTTATTCTAGTCAAAATAAAACAAATAAGTTTAATATTTAATATTATCAGACATACTGTGAAAATTGTGTTGCTCTGTTAAACATCATTTGGGAAATATAAAAAAAAATAAAAAATAAAAGGGGGGCTAATAATTCTATAATTCTGACTTCAACTGTGTGTGTGTGTGTGTGTGTGTGTGTGTGTGTGTGTGTGTGTGTGTGTGTGTGTGTGTGTGTGTGTGTGTGTGTGTGTGTGTGTGTGTGTGTGTGTGTGTGTGTGTGTGTGTGTGTGTGTGTGTGTGTGTGTGTGTGTGTGTGTGTGTGTGTGTGTGTGTGTGTGTAATTTTTTTTTTTGCAAATTTAAGTGAATTTAATATAAAACAATTAAGTTGACCCCTAAAATACTTCAAGAATTAGGTTTATTCAGCTCATTTTAAATAAGTAGTTTGAACAACCAGCAAAATAATTTTTGAGTGTATCTAATGTGTCTGTTTAAACCAACAAAGTACATTTTTGTGTGACATAGCACATTTTAGCTTTCTCAATAGCCAGTTCGTTTTTTCTCACTATCATTGTCTACATCCAAACAAATGGCTAAATTATATCTGTTAATCCCATGAAGTGATCATTCTCCACAGAATAACTAGACTGAACCACTTGATTTACATTTATCTGTTTCTGAAAATTACGAAGCATCAGACTTTCAATGAAGGGACAAGAATCTTTGAGATTTAAAAAAAAAAGATCTTCATTTGTTTTCCGAAGGCTTATAAGATTTGGAATGACACAAGGGTTCAGAACTTTCATTTCTGGGTGAACTAATCCTTTACATTTTGGTCTGTTCCTCGCACAAAGCTATTTTTGGCTTTGAAAATCTTGGTAAATAGTCCATGTGAACCAGTTTTATGATTCATAGTGCTTGACATTTTAGAGCTGCAACACAGCCCTCATCTTCATTCACTTTTGTTATATTAAAAAAAGCCAGAGTATTGTTTAAAAAAATCATCATATAGGTTTGAAACAACATGAGTGTGAGTAAACGATGACATATTTTCTATTTCATGTGAACTGGTCCTTTCAGAGCACAGGAGGGCGATGATCTGTTTTGATTTGTTCCCTAGTGAGTCACATCATGACTGTGTGAAGGCTGTTCCTTAGTCAATGACCCATAATCCTGTGTTTTGTCACTGCCTTGTAGTCCCCTGGATTGTTTTGTCTGTAGAAACCCACATCTGCAGTATTATAAAACACAGACACTTCAAGGTTACTTTTGCTCCGTTTATGCCTGCTGTTAAGATGCATTTTCTGTAAATCTACATTGCGCAATGCTAAATAAACACTGGTGTATATACTGTAGGATCTAAACCAGGGGTGTCCAAACTCGGTCCTGGAGGGCTGGTGTCCTGAATATTTTAGTTCTAACCCGAATTAAACACACCTGAATCAGCTAACCAAGCTGTTTGGGTATACTAGGAACTCCAAGGCACGTGTGTTAAAGGAAGTTGAAGCTAAGCTATGCAGTACATCGGCCCTCCTGGACACCCCTGATTTAAAAGTTTTGAATTTGTCCACTTTTAACCACTTGTTCCAGAGGTAGTTGGAAGCACATTTGATCGAATTTCTCTTGATAGGCAATTGATACATTTTTTTTTTTTTGTTGAACAATAAGTTTGTTAGTGTTTTATTTAATATATAATCGTGAGTTTTATTCTGTTTTATTTTATGCAAAAACCACTATTTCAGACACTAAAATGTGTGTCGCATAAATGTTCTTTTCATGCTTAAAACAACAGATTTTAAACATAAAGACGCTAAATCTAATTACTTTTGATATTCTAAATGTTTTTAAACTAATTTAAATGTAGAAGTTAACATCAAAATTATTAGCCCTCCTTTGACATTTATGTTAACACATATTTAAACATAAAAGTTATAAGAACTGATTTCTTTCATTGTTGCCATGATGCCAGTATGTAATATTTATTTGCTATGTAATATTTATTTCTGGTTTATTTGCAAGATACTACTATTCAGCGACATTTAGTGACATTTAAAGGCTTAGCTAGGTTAATTAGGTTAATTACGCAAGTTGTTGGACAACAGTCATTGCTCTGTAGCCAAAAAAAAAAAATCATAATGGTGCTAATAATATTGAACTTAAAGATTGTTTTAAAAATTAATAACTGCTTTTATTTTGACTAAAATAAAATAAATACGAGTTTCTCCAAAAGGAAAAATATTGTAAGAAATATTGTGAACATTAAATAATAAAAAATAAGTCAATAAATTCACAGAAGGGATAATAATTTATTTAATAATAATTTAATCATTAATTTAATAATAAAAATGTTGCTTTCAACTCTATATAAATATATATATATATATATATATATATATATATATATATATATATATATATATATATATATATATATATATATATATATATATATATATAATTATTATTATTATTATTATTATTATTATTTAATTAATTAATTAATTTTTATTTACTTGTTTTTATCTTTTTTGACATGGACATCACAATTACGCTGGACAATTAAATGCATTTTTTAAGTGTTGTAGCAGACTAATTCTCAACACATGTCCACGATAGGCTTGACCTGAAATTATAAAATTAAATTAAATAAATACATATAATGTTTATGTGTTTTAATGTTTATAATAGTTATAATTATTTACATTAAATTGCTATAAGGCAAAAGCAAAGTCAGCATGATCAAAACTATTTGTGTAAACTGCTGTTTTGTTTTAACTATATTTTTAAGTACACTACTTAAAACATTTATATTACTTTCTAATTTAAGCGGACAGGTAAAGAGGTCTTACACTTTGGAACAAGACAGTCAAGACATTCGGTTTATTAGAAATTTCTTTTTAACTCAGGAAAGATTTTCTCCTCACATTTCTACAAATAATAGTTTTAATAACTCAATTCTAATAAATAATTTATTGTACCTTTGCCAAGATGACAGTAAATAATATTTTTATAGATGTTTTTCAAGACGCTTCTATTCAGCTTAAAGAGGCATTTAAAGGCTTAACTAGGTCAATTAGGTTCACTAGGCAGGTTAAGGTAATTAGGCAAGTTATTGTAAAATGATGGTTTGTTCTGTAGACTATCGAAAAGAAATCTAGCTTAAAGGGCTAATAATTTTGACCTTAAAATGTTTTTTAAAAAAAATAAAAACTGCTTTTATTCTAGCCGAAATAAAACAAATTAGAATTTCTCCAGAAGGAAAAAAATATTATCAGTCATGTTGTAAAAATGTCCTTGCTCTGTTAAACATCATTTGGGAAATATTTAAAAAAAATTAAAAAAAAAATCAAAGGGGGGGGGCTAATAATATTTACTGTATATATACCTGCATTGCTTATTATGCATATTTTATTGATTACATTTCACTGTGTTAGCACACACATTTTTTTTTTGTTTTGTTTTTTTTTAACTGTAAAACTGCACACCACAACAAGACTAATTCATTGGATTTACTAAGTTGTTTTTAAGGTAAGTCGTTGCAAACCATACATACTGTATATGGGCTGAATTTAAACAAATAAATTAAGTTGAACATTACTGTATTTAATTAGTTTAAATTTAGCCCATATAAATTGATTGCAACACTTACCTGAAAAAAGTAAATCTAATGAATATTTTTTTTCAGTGTATATAAACTACAGATGCTTATTTCACAGCATTACGATGAAAAATCCTTTTAAAAAGTCTTTATAGACAACCACCTTAAAACACTGCATCATCAGAAAATTGGCCATATTTAAACACCAGGTGTCAACAGCAGTGTCTTTACCTTACCTGTAACACAATCCACCAAAACACACCTTATCAGCAGGAGTAAACAAGAGCTCTGTTTGAAACCTCCAGCTAATATCTCACTTTCTCTCCCTCTTTGTCTCCATGTCTCTTTCTCTCTCAGGGGCCTCTATTTAAGGAACCCGTCCCAGGTGGTTAATAGCGCTGGTGAGAAGCTCCAGACACTCTCTAAGGAGGCCTTCCTCAGGATGCTTCTCCCCGACAGTCCCCCGGGGCAGGCAGGCCGGGGCAAGGTGAGCCCTGGAGGATGAGTAATGCAGAGCCGCAGTTGCTACCACACGTTAAAGCAACACCGAAAAACAAAGAAATAGTTTTAAACGTGTTTTTTGCCCTTAACATTATTCACCACTGTGATTACGCTGACAAGCAAATCATCCAGTCAGCAGCCTGTGTAACAACTGTGTTTGCTTGACAAATGGCGGAGTCTGGAGGAAATGAGGTCACAATAATCAGTCATTCTCCTCACCTGATGTGCTCACAGCGGTGTAAAGATACTGCATATGTGTGCATGTTAGCTTTCGTTTTATACATTTGCAATGCATGTTGTGTCAAAAGAGCTTCATAAATGTACAAATTACTAGTGTAAAACTGTATAATAACTAAATAAACATCATTTGGGAAATATTAAAAAAAAAGAAAAAAAAATCAAAGGGGGGCTAATTATTTTTACTGTATATATACCTGCATTCATATTTAATTTATTAAATTTCACTGTTAACACACACTCATTTTTTAACTAGTTATATCTAAATCTAATTCAGCTACACAGTATAAAAATCATGGGTAACAGATGATGATGCTAATGCATTGGTTAGTATGTAAATATATCATGTAACCATTTCTTACATAATGTATTCTGTTAATTTATAACGCATTGAAAATACAGTATAGATTGTTCTGAATGATTTATAAATTGTCATTTAACTAGGCTTAATAAATGTTGTACAAGCACTGTTGATTGTCAATCGTCATGCCCACTCATTAACAATTCAGGAACTGGCTGTTGTAATTGTACTGTAAAGCGTTACCAAATGATAATGGGTAACTACTACTATTATGATTATCAAAGAAGTTAATAATAAGTAGCATGGTAATAAAGCTTTTAGTATTTGTAGTAATAATTTTTAGTAGTTGTATTCGTCTTATTGATGTTATTATTAGTAGTAGTAGAATTAGTAGTTGTAGTCACCTTATTATTATTATCATTATTATTATTATTATTAGTAATAGTAGTAGTAGTGGTAGTAGTTTTCATCGATGTCGTCGTCTTATTTTTATTAGTAGTAGTAGTAGTCATCATCGTAATACTATTATTATTATTAGTTGTAGTAGTAGTCATTGTGGTATTATAATAATAATAATAATAATAATAATAATACAACAACTACTACCACTAATAATTAGTAGTAGTAGTAGTCATATTAGTAGGAATGGTAGTAGTCATCGTCGAAGTCGTCATCTTGTTATTAATATTATTATTATTAGTAGTAGTAGTAGTTGTCATCGTCATATTATTATTAGTAGTAGCAGCAGTAGCCATCGTCGTATTATTATTATTAGTAGTAGTAGTCATAGTTGTTGTCTTATTATTAGTATTAGTAGTAGTAGTCATCGTTGTCTTATTGTTATTATTATTATTATTAGTAGTAGTAGTAGTAGTAGTTATAGTCATCTTCGTTTTCCTAATATTATAACTAGTTGTAGTAGTCATCATATTATTATTAGTAGTAGCTGTAGTAGTCATCTTTGTTGTCTAAATATTATAAACAGTAGTAGAAGTCGTATTATTATTATTTGTCACGGTCGGTGAGAGGAAAAAGGAGCGAGGCCCCAATTGCAGAAAATGTAGGATTTATTATAAAATACAAATAAAAATAAAAGGCAAAACAAAACCACCCCGAAAACATGAATAAAAAGGCAAAAACAAACTTGACAGGGCTGGCAGGACAAAGCAGGACTGGAAACAACAAGACAGAGTAATATCGACGACGAACTGGCACAGGACAGAAAACATGAGGGGATTATGAAGCTAAAGTAAATTGACACAAACAGCTGAACATGACAAACTAATAATGAGTTAACAAGGAGGGTGGGACTAGACAATAAACGGGAGAGCGCATGACACAGAGAGACAACACAAGCCATGCGCTCGCATAAAACGAGACTAGAACACGCAGCCAATGAGAACTCATTAACTGCGTGTTCATGACAACACAAGCAACAATGAAGCACACAACAAAGCACGTGACCACAATGTAAACACCGAGCCACATGCTTTGACAAGAGACGCAAGACACAAGCACACGATAGATAAACACCTTACCGTGCGCTCACACATAAGCAACGCGCATGCTTCATCTCAGCGCCAACCAAAACAAGAGCGCGCGCGTCGGAGGCACGCACACACACAATGACAGAAACAAGTGCTCGACCCAAGAAAACCCGAGCCGAGCACAACAGGACTAGACATGACTAGTGTCCGGACTCTGCCACCAAAACAAGAATTTACATGACCAGAGTGGCAGAACCCTGACATTATTAGTAGTAGTCATAGTAGTAGTAGTAGTAGTAGTGGTGGTGGTAGTAGTAGTTGTTGTTGGTGTTGTATTAGTAGTAGTTAGTAGTTGTCGGGGTCTTATTATTGTTATTATTAGTAGTAGTAGTATTCTTAGTCGATGTCATACTATTGTCAGTATTATTAATAACAATAATATTAATGCTAATAAAATCAACAACTTTCCATTTAACTTAGGTGACAATTTCTCAATAATAATAATAATAATAATAATAATAATAATTTATTATAATTTGGGTCGCCACAGCGAAATAATCTGCCAGTTTATCCAGCACATTTTATGCAGCGGATGCTCTTCCAGCTGCAGCCTGTCTCTGGGAAACATCCATACACACTCATTCACAATGGACAGTTTAGCCTAACCATTGCAGCTGTACTACATGTCTTTGGCCTGTGCGGGAAACCGGAGCACCCGGAGGAAACCCACGCGAACGTAGGGAGAACATGCAAACTCCACACAGAAACGCCAACTGACCCAGCCGAGGCTCGAACCAGCAACCTTCTTGCTGTGATGCGACACCACTACCTGCTGCGCCACCGCATCGATAGTATTATTATTATTAGAATTGTTATTATTATAAACATTATTGCTATCATTTATGCTAACTGGGAAAAATTATGTTGTTATTAATAAAATAATAGTAATAACATTTCATTTAGGGCAGCAGAATATATTTATACAACCACTACTGCAAAAATATGTTATAACACCTATAAAATGTTACTATATAGCAACTAAAAAACACTAATATATAGTGATAATAATAATAATTAAAATGTAAAATAATATATATGACTATTATTATATTTATTAATATCATTATAATCATCATTACCACTTGAAACTAAATAAATCCATACTTCTTTGTTGCAACTAGTCTCACTCTGCACAAACACTAATGTGCCATTTTTCATATTTGCTGTGCTTATTTTCTTCTAATTTCGCCGGTCTATTATAAGCACTCCATCTCCTCGGTCTGCTGGTCCTCCGTCACGTTCATGTCTCTCTAATTGTCAGTTTGCGCCCCTCCTCCCGCCGTCGACCCCCCCATGAGGCCCGTGTCCATCGCTCCTGCATTATTGATGAGAGCACCATGACTCTAATAGATCTGACTCACAGACCCACAGCCACTCTCTCCGACTGCTGATTGGTCCCCAGCTGAGACTCATGTTCCCTTCGCCAAACCTCCTCCTCTCCCACAATTCAATTAAGTGATATGTGCTTTATTGCCACGGCTGTTTTATTAACAATATTGCCGAGCCTTCCATATAATCATATTCTGATGAATAATATCTTTGCTTCCCCCTCCCAGTCTCGTTCTCTTTAGGCATATATTTCCAATACCATTAAAATTGTGCAAATTGAAATGTGAAATTATATTATGGTTAATAGTAAAGTGTACATTTCACATAAACATCTATGTGTATCGCAAAGTCTTTTTAACATTAGAATAATGTTTTTCAGACAATTATAAAAAGGAGTATTCCGCTTTTTTTCCTTTTTTTTTTGCATTTAAAGGTCACATGGCATATGTAAATGTAAAATAGCTTTGTCTACATGTTTATTGGTGTAACCTGAGTCCCTTTGTTATGATACAGGAGTGCCTATTGCATTGCCTGAATAAACAAAAGTCTGTTCATCCCGAATTGTTAAAACTTTTGCAGGGCTACCCAATATATCATTTCAGCATTGATATCGGAATGTGTGTATCAGAAATGGTCATATCGGATATGCAATGCTGCTTAAAATATTATCATCACATGCATTTTAGGCATAGACTGTAAAAGATATGGATGTAGTAGTCACCACTAGAAGGTTTTTGAAGAACAAAAATGAAGCTACAAGTAGACATGACCAACCGTCGCCATTTTGTTTGTGCGCCATTGCATCGTCTGGGGGATACCAAACAAAGCCAAAGAGGCATAGCCTCAGATGCCTGCTAGCATTTTGCTTATATGTGCTTTTCTTTGGGAGAAACGCTTGATACTTCATTACCTGTAGCTCCTTTGTGTTTTGACCACATGTGCTTGGTTGTGTACTATATCAGTATCTTGTTTAGACTTTTAAAAACACTGTTGTAATACATTGACCCACTAAGCATTGTTCTTATAACATTTTTCTACTGGAGGAAAACGCTAATTTCTTCCAAATACTTTCTAATTTCAAACCAAATATAGTCTTTGTTAGTATATGCAAGGCTATTTATGAAATCCAGGCATAACACTGTATGACAACATTTCAGATGACTATTTTATAGCCTACCGCTAATCAATCTTTCAGATTCTGGAGTGCATTACAGGTCTAAAGAAAATGATAAATTATCTTAAATAAAACAAATACATTTATGGAGATGGTAAACAAGTATATAATTTCACTCACCTGGGAATTGGAGGCCACTTGAATGGTTTGTGAGCACAATTAAGTGCACACAGCATGCCATATCATCTGATAATTGTAGGAAATAATCCCTGAAGACAACTGACTGTGTAAAGCCACATTAAACAAAACAAAATAACGATGTATATGCTGAGTTCAGCAGCTAATCAGCCAGAATTAGCGCAGGGGACAACATGGTGACCAGTGAGACCTAGCTGTCACTCAAGTGGCCACACCTTTAAATATGCAGCCTTAATATAACTTAATAAAAACTGAACGGATGAGTAATTAAAACTCACCCTCATCACAATTGTCATAAAGGGTAGTATTAGCTGCTGTATATACACCAAAACCATCTTTTGTAGCAGGCTGTAAACATGTTTTTTCAGCAGTAAAATTGGCCAATTTTGGATTGCAGTCATTGAACAGCTAAACTTTCTGGAACGAGCCCCCGAAGGCGAGTCGATGAATTGCGGTTTCAGTTTCCTACGTATTGGCTTCACGAGGGAGAGCGCTTTGTTTTAATGCCTGTGGCTGTGTGCGCATTTCAAGAGAGTCTAAAGCATTCAGGAACAAGAAATTGCACCATTTGTAACTTTAATAAAGATCAATTTTATCTAATTATTCATACAATGAAGACTATGCTGTGTTATTTTTCAATATTTAATTTCTGTTACCTGAAAACTGTTATGACTCTGCATGAAAACCATAAAGCACTGTTAGTTTTATTTTTGTTGATGCTCTGTTGTATTTATCTATCAGTTGTAATTTGTTTATTATTTTTATATGCGTGATCCACTCCCCTTTGTAATCATTCCAATAATACATTTTCTTACTAAATAGAGCAGTTTTAGCCATCTGGTGAAATTATATTCATATCGCAATATATATCTCCGAAAAACAAAATATCCCAATGTCAGATTTTACCAATATTTCCAAATATTTTTCCAATAATGTGTACAATAAAATATAGTATAGGGTGCTTGCCTTGCCAATAATGTTTGTTTATTAAGCATACATATATTAAAATACTGTCTGTGTTGTCTGCAATATTTTTTTTATTATTATAGTTTGAATTTACGGCTTTAGTTGATTGCAAATTTGCATTTCTCATTCGCAGCTTTCACATCCGTCTCTTTAAGACTGTATTTTTGTGTGTGTTTGTTATTTCAGATACCGCTTGTGGTGCAGTCTCCGCGCCGCTCACTGTACCGGACTCTGTCAGACGAGAGCTTGTGTAGCAGCCACCGGAGGGCGCTGTCCTTGGCTAGCTCTCGTAGCTCCATGCTGGACCAGGCCGTGCCCAATGACATCTTATTCAGCAGCGCCCTGCCCTACCACAGCACTCTGCCACCCCGCATGAGTCTCAACCACAACGCAAGTCAGCTCAAGAGTGAGTGTCTAGCCGCATTTGCTGATATTAGTACCATTTTAGTTTAGTAATAATATAGTGATATTACATAAGTCTAAAACTGACATGTACTTGTGAATATGTTTACGTATTACCTCGCAGAATTTGACTAAAACAAGAATGATTACACAAAATGAATTGAATGTGTTTAGAATTTGGGAGGGGGGATGCGACACTGCAAAAATGTGCGATTTCTCAATGTTTTATGTTTCTGTACCAAGTAATGTTATGTTCTTCTATTAGTCTCATACATTCACGTAATGCAGATTCGCAGGTCATAGTTCACGCAACTTTACCTTAGCTTCAAATACCCCGCAAAATGTAAAATACCTTAGCATGGAATTGCGTTTCCAGTCTAAAGCTTTTGCATGCGTATGAATGAAAGTCAATGATGAAAAGTCAAGTGTAACTGCTAGGCTAGTCACAATAATCAATATATCGACTTATCACTCAATACTTGGAGATGACCTCAATAATTTTTGCCGTTGCATTATACGTTTACAATTTCACAAATAACGTTGATGACGATGACGTACAATGACGTTTACGTTCTACCTCAACGGTGTCAACGTTTATAAATGGACGTTTACCCAACAGGACAAGTAATACTATATTTAATTTGACGTTTACCTTTTTAACATTGAATTATAGAATTTAAATAACCTTAAGAACGATCAGTGTTTTAAGATGTTTATGGCTATTTGCATTATTATACTGTTATATAATCATTATATAATCTGTCGTATAAAATGATCTTAAAATGACAATAATATCGCCAATGTTGGGCAGTAGCATAGCCACAAGTAATTTGAATTTAAATTTATTTTATTTAACAGGGACATTGCTCATTAATAAACAGTAGAACTGTAAATAAGCCTGAGGTTTTCATCTGCTGCCCCCAGCCAGATTTTAAAAGGCAACCTAAAATCAAAAAACACATCATCACACATACAAAAACAGTAAAGTTACGTATGACAAAGGGATAAAACATGTAATAAGAATTTCTTAAAATGTTGGACAAAAGAATTACACATGATTACAAACTTGATTTGCTTTTAGCCATTTCTTTAACTTGTATTTAATTGTTGAATAATTTGTAACACCCCTTAAATCCATAGGAAGTGTGTTCCATAAATGACTGGCTCTTACTAAGAAGACTGATCGTGCAAAAGTTGACGCTACTAGCTCAACTACATTTCTCAGTAGCGTGGCACTAGGGTCGCTACATTCTAAATCAAATAGTTTTTCAGTAGTGAAGCGTTTATTTTAAGCAAGTAGTATCAAGTATCATCCACAAAAGCTACAATTACCGATCGTGGATCATTAGGTGGCACCACTGCTATTCACAGATCTGTGAAGCCAGTGTCTAACCGATAAAAGTAACAGTAAGTAATACATATGATAGCGAGTTCTTCTTCTTTGTTTCAGTTTGGAACAGCATATTAATTGCAGTAAATAACTGAACTTGGATTGAAGTTGCTTTAAAATAAAAAAAGAAGAAAAAAATTGCTTGCTTGTTACTAAGCTACTTTTGCTATATAGCTTTTAGCATAGCTTGGTACATTTCCCAGGGGGTAGCTTTCAAGCTACATTTTAAGTAGAGTAGCTAATAGCTTAGCTCGCTACATTTTCCAAGTAGCTTGCCCAACACTTAATATTGCTTACCGCAACAATTTCTGTGAATATACAGTGTCGCACAACAAAAATTCCCTATCATGACTGGCCTAATCATTGCAGCTTTAGATATTTCACAAGACAGACATTTATGAAGAGTACACAAGAAAAAACTAATAGTTTATTTTATAATAAATGACCCCATCCCTGTTTCTTCTGAACCGCTAAACTGCATGTTGTTCTTTGGAAAAAATCTTCTGGTCCTGCAAATTCTTTGTTTTATCAGGATTTTTTGTGTATTTGAACCCTTTCCAAAAATGACTGTATGACTTTGAGATCCAACTTTTTTTCCATTGAGGACAACTGAGGGACTTGTATGCAACTAGTGCAGAAGGTTCAAACACTAATTTAATTGGGGTTATTATTTATTTTTTATTCTGGGAAACTTGATATTTAGATATAATATGATATTTAGAATAAACGTGGGAAAAAAAACACATTTTTATTCTGTTCAAAAGTTTGCACCCCTTCTGGAGCATCGATAAACTAAATACATAATTTTCTTTAAAGATTACTAGTACAGATCAAACACAATACAAGTGAAGATTTAGTTTTCTTAAAGACATTGGTTAAAATTCTGCTTTATTGTAAATTAAATTATGCAAAAGTGCTGTAATATTTCAATGCAACTTGCTTGCAAATAAATGAGTCACATGGTTGTGTTTACATACATACTAACCTCAATATGCTATCCAGATCATCGCAGAATGCATCACAGCTTCAGCTGTACATATAATGTAAACGCTTGGATTGCCAGCACTAAGACATGGTTGATGATAATGGAATAAATGAGCTTTTTTTGGCTCCTGGAAGATTTTTCCATCTTCTCTGTAAGCTCACCACATTCCTTCCTGTTACAGTAATTTTATCCTCTACAGACTTTAATGTTGTACTAAGTAATGAAGCAAGTAATGATACTATAAATCTGCTGCTAATGCTCGAGAGACTTGGTGCTAATCATACTATTATACGTCTACTGAAAAATTCTTGCAGGATAATAAGTGTACTGTAATAGGAAAATCATTATAATAGCACGAATTTGGTGCAGCCACGCTGGACTGGTCATTGGAGGCACGACGCACTCATGCCTTAAACAGCTGGAGTGTAAAGCAGCTGAACAGAAGGCACGTTCAACTTCACAATTGCTAACATAAGCCTTGTTTCCATTTAAGCTAAACAAAAAGGAAGATGTGTAAAAGAGTGTTGCATGTGTGCGTGTGTGTATACTGTGTATACGAAAGCATATGAAAGCATATGAAAGGAAATTGGGGAAAAAATAAACGGGGTCTAATAATTAAGGGTGGCTAATAATTTTGACTTCAACTGTATGTATGTATGTATTATCAGACATGCTGTGAAAATTTCTTTGCTCTGTTAAACATCACTTGGAAAATATTTTAAAAAGAAGGAAAAACTTCAAAGGGGGCTAATAATTCTGGCTTCAACTGTGTATATATATATATATATATATATATATATATATATATATATATATATATATATATATATATATATATAATATTTGGGCATAGATTATTTTTTATCTATATTAATCTCGGAATTAATCTAGATTAATCTAGATTAAAATGGCTTATTTGAATTCTGCCGAAGGCATTAAAAATATGTGTGCTACCCAAATAATAAGTCTTTGAGAACGGGTTTCTCAAGCCAGGTGGCGCATTAGAACAGGGGCTCATCTCCTCTTTACAAAATGCATCACAAACTGCTTGAGAAACTGTTTTACTTTGATAATTGGTGATGTACTTGTGTTTACTAGCTGTTTATTTAGTTAAACATGAACTGCAGGCCTACATAAGCTCGAAACAGTGATTTTTTTTTTTTTTTTTGATCACCTTAATTTGACTAAAGTCATAACTGAACCTAAACAGAAATGGAATTAAGACATGAAAATTATGCATATATTAGTAGAATTTAGTTTTAGTTTAGTTTATTTGTTTACAGGGTCAATGCACATTAATAAACATTACTGTAAAATGTGCCAGAATTAGCCAAGAATGGCTATTTTTCATCCGTAGACCCTTTACAGAATGTTAAAAAGTCACACCTAAAATAGAAGCACAACATTAAACATTAAATACACTTTCATAAGAAATACAGTTAAAAAAGTAAAGAAAAGAAAAAAAGAAAAAAAAAAGAACAGACTGATGGGAGCAGAGGACAAAAAGCCAAAGACAACAGTACAAATGTGTCAAGAATACAGTACTAATGCTGACAATGCTGATTTGTCAATAACCAATTTCTAATATGAGACTGAAAAGAACGAAAAGTGCATGATCTTTTTTACTAAAGTATTTTACTAAAGAATTACTAAAGTAAACACCGCAATCAGACTATTACCATCATGTAGGACTTTATCCTGGAATAAATTCTATAACACTCTCACCAGTCCTTATTTGCATCTAATACCCCAGTTTGTTACGGGATAATGAATGAAATGTTAATGAGTTAAAGTGAAACTGCCAAACTGCAGTTAAAGTCAGGCATCTTGCTGATTTGATTCAGAAAGTCACTTTTTTGTCAGACGACTCACCGGTCAGGTATGCATCCGCACTAAAATATCAAGGTGAAAGTCACCATGCTTGCGTAGAACAGACCCAGCTCCCAAACTAACTTTGAGAATAGATTAATAGAGATATTTTTTTATTACACGATAAGAGTCTTGTGTTACCGATAACGACACACACACAAACACACATACACACATACACTCAAATATATTTGTTTATTTTGTATGTGATCCCGGTTTGTGTAGCTCTCGCATAGTATAATAAAAAAGTTTAAATGTGAAATAAGTTTAGCTTTGGCCATCTAACAGCAATATTTGGCCAGAATCATCTGTTATTTGCTCTTGAACAGACTAACGGCCTACTCACACTATGCCATCCGTACCGTGCCCACGCCTGTTTCCCGGATCGTTTGAGAAGTGTGAGTGCGCTGAATCGGGCTCAAGCACGGTTCACTTGGCCGGCCCTGGCCCGGTTGTAAGAGGTGTGCCTGAGCGCGGTACACTTGGGCTTTGGTGCGGTATGCTTGTGTGTGAGTGCAAAACGCGCCAAAGCCCGAAACTGAAAGCGATACGTGACTTTTAAGGGGTTGTTTCATATGGATTTATTAATCATTCTTACTGTTCAGTGATCGCAAACTGCCGTGGTTTATTAAAGACGCAAACTCCTCACAGCGTGACAGCTGCGCGCCTTCAGCAGACCTCCTCATTCCTGCAGCACGAGAGCTTAATGATTGTTTATGAGCGCCAAAAGTGGCGGATCTGTCCGGTGAAATATCTGACTGCGTGTCACCGCATCCCTAAGAACTGTTTGGCGAAATATTTGACTGCATGTCAATGCATGACAAACGACTGAAAGGATATAACTAGAGAAATCTCCACTGTGCTACTGGGTGAGAGTGTATGGCAAGCCGTTTTAGCATTTAAACCTTGTTCTGACTATCCATAAATATATTTAGAGATATAATTATATTTTGACTAGTCATTATTATAAATCGACTAGTCAGAATGACAATTAGAGATATCTGCAATTACAATTGTACTAGTACGAAATCAGATTGGAGATATCTGCAAATATATTATGACTAGTCATATTCCTCCATTGACTTCCATTTAAAAATATATGCAGATATCTCTGAGTTTTGACTCGTCAAAAATCCAATTCAAGATATCTACAACTGTAATTCGACTATTAGTAAATTAATTAAGAGATATCTTCAAATATATTTGTAAATATCTCTAAATATGACGAATTAAAGACATCTCCAAATGTATTATGACTAGTAAAAAACTCAGTTAGAGATATCTCTAATTACAATTGTGACTAGGCAAAACTCATTTAGAGATATCTGCAAATATTTTTCAATGGAAGTCAATAGAGGAATATGACTAGTCATAATATATTTGCAGATATCTCTAATCTGATTTCGTACTAGTACAATTGCAATTGCAGATATCTCTAATTGTTATTCTGAGTAGTGGAATAATAATTATGACTAGTCAAAATATAATTAGAGAAATCTCTAAATATATTTATGGAGTCAGAACAAAGATTTATATGCTAAAAAGGCTTGCCATAGAGAGCGCTTCTGAACAGCGCAGCAGCGATGACGTAAGCGTGCCGAGGCCAGATATGGTGTGAGCGCGGGCCGTCGGGGGAGAAGGGAGGGGGGACAAGCGTGCTTTGGCCCGGTTCGAGGCAACTGTACCTAGTGTGAGTACGGCCTAATTTGATAGCAAACAAGCAAGAAGCCAACCAGCTAGACTTTCTAATGGGACATGTCTTTTAAAAATGCACCTGATGCTGAGAAATGAACAAGGCAAACACAACATCCAACGACACACATATAATGCAGGTTTATCTACAAGTAAAATAGTGCCGGCTGATATGTACTGCAGGAGCCCGTCCTGTGTGAACAGCCCTATAATGCCTCTTGGCGTGTTTGGTATTCAGACACTCGAGCTGTTCTCCAGCTGTCTGAGACGTACAGTTCCTCTCTCATTATAGCAGAAGTCAAAGTCGGCCAACTTCATTCATTATTCAAATCACTCTCACCTCTCAGGCCTCCTGTCTGTCTGCCTGCATGAGCAGCACACTTGGTGAATTAACCAACGTTTGCTCTCTAGGTCGCCTACAGCTCATTTCACCTTTGATTCTTTCCCCATACGTACACTGAATTGTTGGTAAATGTGCCCTTTGACCCTTGACCATTGGGCAACGGCGACTTCTTTCCTGTCAGGTTGAAAACTCTGCCGCTAGATGAATGTTTAATGCAGTTTATAGAGTGGTCAGTTGTGTCTCAGTTTTCCTCTTGATCGATCTGATCATTATGTCTCTGATGAATGGTTCAAGTGTAATTGTAGCCTCTCATGAGTTAAATTATTTAGTAAAGACACTTTCAGGTCCGAGCATGTTGTGTTCCAGTTGAGCTTTGGATACTTTTTTCTCTGTCCTAATGCATTTTCCTGCTCTTATTATGTGGTGCACATTATTTCAAATTAAAAGGTCTTCATAAGATTTAATCAAAATGTAATGATGTGCTCTTCCAAAAAAATACTTTTCCATGGATGCCACGTTGGCCTTCTGGGCTGATAGACTGATAGATGCTAGCCAGCTTACAAGTTATTTTAGTGTGTGTGTGTGTGTGTGTGTGTGTGTGTGTGTGTGTGTGTGTGTGTGTGTGTGTGTGTGTGTGTGTGTGTGTGTGTGTGTGTGTGTGTGTGTTTGTGTTTGAGAACATGCTTAACAGATTTGTTGTTAATTAATTAATGTTATATATTGCTTTAACTAATACCACCTCATTGTTGTATATATACAACAATGTATATATATATATATATATATATATATATATATATATATATATATATATATATATTATTTTTCATTTATTTATTTTTTTCCCTAATTATCTACGAATTTTCAATTCAGTGGAATCGACTTTGGAATAGACTTCTTTTACATTCATTTTAAAAAGTGCAAGGATTAAACATGCTGTATCACATCGCGATTTGTACAATGCTACTGCATCAACTGCAGCTTTACATTGTGCAGTTCTCCTGTGGTCAGTCGAAACCAGCAGTCAAAATAAAATAGTTATTAGCCTACACTTTTACAGCATTTTTTAATTGTCTTGTTTAGATAATTTTGAAAATTACAGTACATTGCAATCTCGGAGATAGAAAGTTAAAACAGAAGGAGTGAGTCAAACCTATTAAACCTTATTTAAAAATCCTATTTTTGAAATGAAATTCACTTGGTATAATTTGTATCTTAATTTTAATGTCTTTTTTTGTAGTTGGTTACAAAATAAACAAGAAGAATGAATATTAGAGGTGAAATTAAGTGCGTTCAGGGCCAAAACAAAACCA
>NC_141031.1:34262500-34405000 GCF_052040795.2 Danio rerio
ATAGATAGATAGATAGATAGATAGATAGATAGATAGATAGATAGATAGATAGATAGATAGATAGATAGATAGATAGATAGATAGATAGATGGATAAATGGATGGATGGATAGATAAACATTTATGCAACCACAAAATCTCACTGTCATCACACCTCTGAATGTTACGTTTTGCATTTTCTCCTCCAGTTATATGTACAAATGTATTTTTTTATTCCTCCATTTAATTCTAGCTCATTGTGTTCATTCTAGTCTACGCAATTGCCAAAAAGAACAAAAGAAGCTCAAAACGCTCTCTCTTTTGTCCTGTTATTGCGATTGTGTCTTGACCAACCACAAAGCTTTCTCTGCCCTCTCTTACGCCATTAACAAACTTAACTGAAGGTTTTGCACAAAACAGCACCCGTCTCGATCGCTGCTCTTGACCATGTCCAAATCAGCACGTCTCTATTTTCCTCCCATTCATTTCCTGTGACTGCCTGAGGGCGCATTGTTCCGCAAGGTGCTAATTAGGAGCAGAGAACGTATTTTGAGCATGGAGAAATTAAGCCATTATCACTATGTGAGCCCAGCAAGACACCACTTAGGGAAATGACTCAAGCCATCGCTCGCTGTAATTACACATTTTGGGTTTTGGACGCTTTTGCTTGCGTGCAATTACAGCTGTTCCCTCACCTTCAACCGGTCGCTGTGGAGAGTGAGGCCAAAGCTGGCTAGGGCACGGCATTGCGCTTCTTCAACTGAGATTTTACTTATGATCTGGATGCTAAAAAAATTGGGAAAATGTCTGCTAGATGGCGGTAATTGGCTGGAGGGGTGTCTGACAAGCAGGTTTTTCCTTTTTAGGGTTGTTGTTTTTTTTTAGTGATGTGATCTTGTGACCTGACGGATATAAAAATTTGCTTTTATTCAGTCGCAGGATGTACATTTTTCACACTTCAAAAATGATGTTTGCTGCTTGTTCAAACGTATTTAAAATGAGCTGAAACAACACAATTCTTGAGTTCTTTCGGGCACAACTTAATTGTTTTAAGTTCAATCTAATTAAATTTGTAAAAACTAATAACCCATCTTAAAGCTAAAGAGAATTGGGACACCTCTACCGTTTCACGTAAACGTGCAAAACGAGGGGTAAGAGAAAGGTCTTAAGGGGTAGAATTGGGATTAGGCCTGAATGTCGCCATTCATATTCGTTGGTATCAAGAATTGACTTTTTACTTGTTGAAGTTCCATTATCACATGTTAGCTCTGTATTTCTTGCTAGTAGAGGTAGAACTTTTAATACTAATAAATATATTGTGAAGTCCTGAAATCGAGAATTCAGTTTTCACTAGCGTTTTCAACATTATTACATTTTTCAAACAGACAATGGGCTGTATATGCACAGCTAATGTTTTTTAGCCAATGATGGACTTCCAGTGAGAGATTTATTGGACTATTTTCAATTTCAAAAGGTTCTTTTTACAGCATCGATATTTTAATGTAATTCAAATATAATCAGTTAAATAGACTTAAGCATTCATTTGCTTGTTAAAGCATGAAAAGAGTCGAAATACCGTTGCTCTGACATTAGCAGCAGGCTAGTGCAGGAAACTCCATTGAAAATTCTGAGGTAAAATAAACCGGCGTATTTTAAAGACATGGTGGGGGGAAATGGAATTTAATGCAGTGCTTTTTGTCTGATTTGAGACCCACTTTATATTGTATCTCAGACAGGCAGTGATTATTGCTGTTATTTAAAGAAATCAGATCTTAAACGCATCAATTTTGTATGGGAAGGCAATTCATTGGAAGCCCTGGGGCTGGCTGGCTGACCTAAAATAAACATCTTTGTGCAGTAACCCCATTGTGTGACTAAACATGTAATTAGTCATATCAAAATAAAGTTTTTTACTAGCAACAATTGTATTTCTGATTCAAAAAATGTAGATTTAGTTCATCTAGTAAGAAACAGCTGAGTTAGAACAAATCTTTAATCAGTTTTTCATCAATCATTTTTTACTTTAAGAATTTCTGCAAGTGGTGTCGCCATTAGTGTTATCAAGAATTGACATATTTACTAGTGGAAAAGGAGCATCATAAATTGCCATTGGTAGAAATTTTATTCATGATATGACAAATTGGCATTGTTTTACGGAAAATGTAATTGTTGATATCAATAATTGGATTGGAAATCAATAAATTGACTGATTTCAATTAATTGGTAAGTGATAAGATCATTACTGAAATCAAGAATTAACATCTTTACTTGTGTAATTGTAATTCCTGATATCAAAAATTGCCATTGTTAGTACAAATCTAATTTGTGACATGTAGAGTTAGCATTATAACTAGCGAAAATGTAATTGTTGATATCAAAAATTTTGATTATTTTCATGAAAACATCACTGTTAATATAAAAAAATATCTTTATTTTGTGAAAATGCAATTACTGATATCAAAAACTGTCATCGTTTCTAGGAGAAATCTCATTAATGAAATGAAGCGTAAGCATTTTAGCTAATGGAATATCTCAACAATTGAAATTACTAGCGGAAATTGAGCATTCCAAAATGCTATTAGCAGAAATTAAATTCATGATATGATGAATTGGCATTATTTAATTGTTACTTATTGCTTAGTTGATTTCAATAAGTGATCAAATCTTTACTGAAATCAAGAATCTGCATCTTTACTCAAGTAAATGTACTTCCTGATATCAAAAATCGCCATTGTTGTAAGTACAAATCAAGTTTGTGACATGAGTTAGCATTTTAACTAGCAATAATGTAATTGTTGATATCAAGGATTTAAATTCTTTGCATGAAAACATCACTGTTGATATCAAAAACGATCATTATTTTGTATAAATGCAGTTACTGATATCAAAAACTAACATAGTTTCTAGTAGAAATCTCATTCCTGATATGAAGCGTTAGCATTTTAGCTAATGGAAATACCTCAAATTCATAATACACTGAGACTGACTAAAAGTCAAAACGGCTTGCCAAATGAGTGTGCCTGAAATAGTGACAACTTTCAAGTTTTACAGTGCTAGAAGTGATGAAGTTAGCTTTTTGCCTCTGGGTTTGGGGTGCTAACTAGATAGGACTGAATTCACATTGTTGATTTCCATGCGCTGCTTTGTGCGTGTTTTTGTTCGGAGCTCTGATAATTATCCGTCCATTGAGCTCCAGCTCGACGACACCCCTCACTGCGAGCCTGTTAATGAAATGAAATGAAAGGAGGGGGGGTGGAGGAAGAGCTGAAAGGTGTTGGAAGCATTTAAAGGAGCCTCACAGTTGCTTTTAGCTCGCCGTTTGACGACACAATGCCAGGTCAACATCGTGTGTGGTTGCCCATCATGGTATATTGAATATATGAAGGGTCGTGGCATACATTCCTCTTAACAAAAGAGCTGGTTGGTCTTTATAAGAAAACAAAAGAAATTCTCCACCTACCAAGACCATACCTAGCATCTGCGCAAAATACATATTATATATTTGTGTCCGTGATGGGGTGTGAATTCTAATTAAGAGGGGGTGAAAACATATTTGTGATATACACATTTTAAAATTGCATCAAATTGTTTCATGCTAAATATTTGCAATTTCTAAGTGGTTCATTTAATCACAATAAAACAGAAAAGTAAACAACTAGAAAAGTAAATATAATTGTGTATTCATGTCAGTTATACGTGTTAAAAATGTGGATTTAAAAATTAAGATTAATCTATATTTATATAAATTATTTGTATAAATAATTTAATTAAAAAATTGTGAACAAATTATGCAAATAGTAAAAATAAATACTTTATTAATAAATACTCATTTTTTATATCACATTTGATATCAAACATCACAAATTTTATTTCTGCAAGTGGTATCGCTAGTGATATGATATCTTGATATTTAGTGATATCCAGAATTAACATGAATCGGTCCCTCGTCATTCACAAAAGTTACCTTCTAAAAATGAACGCGAAATCCAGGAAGTAGTCCACTTTATTTTTTACAATTATTATTGATGTTTTAAGGCTGTAAAACCCCTCACTAAATGCTTTATACACTTTTCTCAGACAGGTATTAACATTTGCACACTTTTCTCTCTTGTCTAAACACTCAAAGTTCAAACCCTTTTTTAAAAAAAAAGTCCAGTATTATAGAATAAAACCAAAGATCAAAATCATCTGATCTTAATTTTTTTTATTCTGTAATGGCGCCCTACAGCCGTGTAACTTCTACCTTCCTTGTCTAGAAGTACAACTTTTTGTGCGATAGTTGGCTTCTTCCTTTGCCTTTTGGGTTGCTACTGCAGGTGCCTTTGACAATGTAGAACGTTTCGTCGACATTGTGAGGAGAAAACTGGCAAACATACAGTGCAGCACTTCAGAGCCACACTGCTAGCGATCGAAGATTTTTGTAAATTTGGAAAGCTGAATGTATTCTGTATTGTACAGGAAACACAACATGGAAAGGATTGATTGACAATGGTCTACAGCCAATCAGAACACATAACACAATGCGCTAACCGAATCGCAGAACACAATGCGCTGTGGAAAAAAAGCATGTCAAATTGCATGAAAAAAATCAGCAAAACTATGAGGTCATGAAAAGTAAACCACGTTATAACGAGAGATCATTGTATTAACTAGCGGAAATGGAGCATCAAACACTAAGCAAGCATAAACAATTTTATTACTATCAGTATTTATTATTAAATACAAATTTTTGATAACACACTTGATATCATACTTCACAAATTTTTTTTCTGCAAGTGTTGTCGTCTTTACTGATGTCAAGAATGAACATTTACCAGTGGAAATAGAGCATCAAAAATTAAACTAGGATAAAATGTGTATATATAAATTATGCAAATAGTAAAAAATAAATAATAAATAAATAAATAAATACTCGTTTTAGATATCAAGAGTTTTTTACTTCACAAATTTTTTTCCTGCAAGTGGTGTCGCCATTAGTGATATCAAGAATGAACATATTTACTTGCAGAAATGGAGCATCGGAAACTAAACTAGCATAAAAAATATATTAAAATTATGCAAATAAATAATAAATAAATAATAAATACTCAGTTTAAATATCAAGAATTTTTCTACTTTAAAAATGTTATTCCTGCAAGTGGTATCGCCATTAGTTATATCAAGAATGAACCTATTTACTTGCGGAAATGTAGCATCGGAAACTAAACTAGCGTGAAAAATTATACATAAATTATGCAAATAGTAAAAAAAAATAATAAATACTCATTATTTTTAAGATCACAAATTTTTCTACTTCACACAATTTATTTCTGCAAGTGGTGTTGCCTTTAGTGATGTCTAGAATTAGCATATTTACTAGCCGAATTGGAACATCAAAAACTAAGATTGCATAAAAAATTATATATAAATTCTGCAAATAGTATTTTAAAAATACAAATTTTTAATATCAAGAATTTTTCTACTTCACAAATTTATTTTTACAAGTGGTGTCGCCTTTAGTGATGTCAAGAATTACATATTTACTAGCTTTAATGGAACATCAAAAACTAAACTAGCATAAACAATTATATATAAAACATGTAAATAGTAAAAATGATTGCTTAACATTTTAATAGTATGCAAGGGAAATTGATGGCAAGGTAATTTTATATTAATATGTTTGGTCCTTATTTTGTTATCAGTGTTTTACATAGGTATTCAAAATTGTATATAGATTTTAGTTATAGTTAGGGGTTACAGTTAAGGGGTTTGGTCCATCTTTTGCAATTAATAAGTAGAATTTACTTTTTAAAAAATTATTTACTTAATTTTAGATTCTTCAAGTGCAGAACACAATGTTACTTCAGTAATATGTAGCAAACTAAGATCTCAATAACATAGAGCTTAACAACTTTATTAACTGTAGGTCAATCTTTTGCTAATAATATAACCCTTAATTAAATAATTATAGTGTAGTAGCATTACACATCTAGGTCAGTAATAAAAATTGGTATCTAAAAACAGATAACACTTTTATTAATGTGATTTACACCAGCACTTGTATCAGTTTCTGCTCATTGCACAAGTCAGACCAAAGGTTAATGCATGTTATTATTTAGCATTCTCATTTAAATTTAGCTTGAATTCATCAACATAAATGCTTTTCCTCCACATGCTTAAAGCAAATCTGTCAGCGACATGGGGCAAATTCAAATGTAAAAACGAAAAACAGCATGTTTGACATTTCCACCCCCCCTCTGCCCTCTCACCGGAGGTAAATCCACTATATGTGTGTGTTCTCTCAGTTTTGAATGCATAATGATGTGCCCGACTGACAGTGTAATGCTAAACTCACCTGAAAGCGTGTGAACCCTCCCCCCCTGCGGTCTCGCCATTAACCCTTCTGCCGCGTTAGCTCCGTTCCTCACTTAATTAACACCTTGCTCTGCTGAAGCTGGTTAACAGTTCGCTGTAACACCTCGGAACGAGCTGAAAAGGAAGATCACATTTAATAAGCTTTTCTCTCTGTGCTTCTTGAAGCCCAGAGTACCTGAAACATCAGCCGGTATCACCTCAGCTTCGCCTGTTTCCGGTGCCTTTAGGGATTTTCTGCTTTTCTCTTCTTATTTTTTTTTCTCTGCAATGCTAATAAGTGATAAACATGTACTTTATGATTAATTTCCATCATGCATCTGCTTATAAATGAAGTAAACACATTGTAAACAGCACATAGTATAGTAGTGTCACAGCGCATAGTAACACTGCATTGCTGTTACTGTTAAATGTGAGTTTGTAATGGAGGTTTCAGACTGAATTTCACACTAAATACATGTATTTCTGACTTTTAGATCAGACTGCGACCTCTCTGAGCTCTCTGACTGAAGATGAGCAGAGCAAGCAGGTTCTGGAGCTTTCCGAGGAGCTGACCAGAAGAGTAGGATGTGTGGACGCATCAACTCTACCAGCAGGGTGAGCATAAATGTGATCTGTCACTCCATTTCTCTGTCTGTCTTATTGTCTGTCTGTCTGTCTTTGCAGCCTGATCTCACAAGGAAACGTGTCAGTTTAGTGGCTAATTGTACAAATTTGAGTTCAGTTCTACGATTTTTAAAAGGAGGCGTGTCACCAAACCAAACCCCACCCGTAAACCCAACCATCATCAAAGACTGTAGAATACACAACACTTGTCACTCGTATTGTTTTGAGTAGGAAAAGTGTAATGGTCAATACGGCGAATGAAGCCCCGCCTACTAGTACAGGAGCCAATAATCGATTGCTAAAGAGAAGCTCGGACCAGACGTGTGCTTTTATGACAGTTTGGTGGTCAACAAACACACTGGAATCTGTAGGAAACAAAGGCAAGGTACGGCCTGTCTTGTCCAGGGGTGGACAAACGCTCTTGTAGGGCCGTTGCACAGTTTAGCTCCAACTCAAATCAAACAGACCTGCTTATAGATTTCTACTGATCTTGGAGACACTTATTGGCATGTTCAGGTATTTTTGATTAGAGTTGGAGCTAAACTATGCAGGACACCGGCCCTCCAGGACCGAGTTTGCCCACCCCTGGTCTTGTCAGACTGGTGTCATGATCTCGTTCCTTCCGAGTGTGCAATGGCAACCTGAAAATATGCTGGTTTTGTTTGGTTTGAACGTTTAGAAACTAAACTTATGAGATGATTGTTGTTTAATTTTATTGATGGTTCCAAATATGTAATGTAATTGTAAGCTTGGCAAACAGTTTTGGAGAATTTAATGTTTCCCCATACAGACAAAATTCCTGAGCATACTGCCTGAAAGGCGTTTCAAATATGGCCGCAGAGAGAACTGACTTGCCTTAAAGGGACTTTGACGTTATTAAGGGATGAACAAATCATACTAAATTGTAGGAATGAGCCCATACGAATTAGCCACTACAAAGTTATAAACTGCTCTGAGAAAGTGTTGGTTTTTCTGTATGTAGTTTTAACATCTGTCTGTCGTTCTAACATCTAACTTTCTGTCTGTCTGTCATTCTAACATATGTCTTTCAGTCGTTCTAATATCTGAATGTATATCTGTCTGACGTTTTTTCACATTTCTGTCTGTCTGTCTGTCTGTCTGTCTGTTTGTCTGTCGTTGTACCATCTGACTGTCATTCTAACATCTGACTGTGTGTAATTCAAATGTCTGATTGTCTGTCTGTCTGTCTCTTTCGTTCTAACATCTCTCTCTCTGTCTGTCGTTCTAACATCTATTTGTCTGACGTTTTGCCACCTTTCTGTCTGTCTGTCTGTCTGTCTGTCTGTCTTTCTTTCTGTCTGTTGTTCTACCATCTGACTGTCAGTGTGTCATTCTAATGTCTGAATGTCTGTCTGTCTGTCTTACGTTCTAACATCTGTCTCTCTGTTGTTGTAACATCTGTCTGTCTGACGTTTTACCACCTTTCTGTCTGTCTGTCTGTCTGTCTGTCTGTCTGCCTGTCTGTTGTTCTAACATCTGACTCTCATCCTAACATATGTCTGTCTGTTGTTCTAACATCTGTCTGTTGTTTTAACATCCGTATTGTCATTCTAACATCTGTCTTTCTGACATTCTAATTTCTGTCTGTCTGTCTGTCTGTCTGTCTGTCTGTCTGTCGGTCATTCTAACATCTGTCTGTCTGTCTGTCTGTCGGTCGTTCTAACATCTGTCTATCTGTCGGTCGTTCTAACATCTGTCTGTCTGTCTGTCATTCTAACATCTGT
Source organism: Danio rerio (assembly GCF_052040795.2). NCBI lineage: Eukaryota > Metazoa > Chordata > Actinopteri > Cypriniformes > Danionidae > Danio > Danio rerio. The sequence continues at coordinate 34,271,181 of NC_141031.1, forward strand.
CTGTCTGTCTGTCGGTCGTTCTAACATCTGTCTGTCTGTCTGTCATTCAAACATCTGTCTGTCTGTTGTTCTAACAACTATCTGTCTGTCATTTTAACTTACGACTGTCTGTTGTACTAACATATATCATTCTGTTCTAACATCTGACTGTCTGTCTGTTGTACTAACGTCTGTCTGTTGTACTAACATCTATCTGTCTGTCATTCTAACATTCGACTGTATGTTGTACTAACATCTATCATTTTGTTGTTCTAACATCTGACTTTCTGTTTTTCTAACGTTTGTCTGTCTGTCTGTCTTTCATTCTTACATCTGTCTGTCTATCATTCTAAAGTCTGACTCTCTCTGCCATCTGACATTTTTTCTAACCTGTGATGTTTTATTGACGCATATTTGTCTTTTCATCTGACATGCGTCTGCCTATTTATCAATCTGTTGTTCTAATATCTGACACTTTGCGTGTCTTTCAGTCTGCCATGCTATCATCTGTCTGTCTGTGTTTGTTAATTTATTTAAAGTCTGCCTTTGTTGTTCTAAAATAACTGTCCATCTGCTTTTGTATCAACCATGCGCCTGTCTGTCTAACCGGTCCTGTGTGTTTTCCATGTAAACAGGGAAGGATCTCCTACTCTGCTCACTGGGAAGGTGAACCAGCTGGAGCTCATTCTCCGACAGCTGCAGTACGACCTGAGGAAGGTAAGAACATATAATAACAGGCCTTTAATAACAGACAAACATAACGCTTAAATAAATCCTTAACATAGCTGAACACCCACTGTTTGCAGCATTCACCAATGCCAGTTATTTGTAATCACATACTTTGTTATTTTCCTCCAAAGGAGCAAGAAGACAAGGCTATGCTCCAAGAGCAAGTCCAACACCTCCGACAGGACAACCTTCGTCTGCATGAAGAGAGCCAGACGGCAGCCGCACAGCTGAGGAGATTCACTGAATTGTTTCTTAACACAATGGACAAGAAACCTTGAGCAGAAGTAGCCCGTAACTCCCCCTTCTTGTGCTTTTTCAAACTCCATAACCCAAGGAGAATTAGTCCAGTGTACTGTAAAAATAAAAGAAAAAAGATGTTAGAGGAGAATTTTCAGCATTTGAATGTGAACGTGTGCAAAGCTAATATGCTAACACACTAAAAACTGAGTCAAAGTTGGTGGAAAGACGTGAGAATGTGAATGAAAAACGGAGAGTAGGGAATTAAATATGTGATGAGGGTCGGAAAGGAGAAATTAAATGGGTTGTGACCTATCGAAGGGTACAAACGTGTCGTGAAAGTGAATGTAAATGCAATAAGCCGTGATTTCTTTCTAAAAATCTTTGGTTCCTTGGACTCGACGTCTTCAAGCGTGAGTTTTGATCGCTAGCATCGCAACTCAAGTTCAATCCTGGCAATCCCTAACATATGTGGAAATGTAGACCAGCCAATTGCAACGTTCCTTAGTGTCTAAAGCTCCCGAAGACTAGGTGTGCTGTATACCAGTTTTGAAACATCTTTTTTGTAAGTAACCCATTGAAAACAAATGTTGTAGCAATAATTTTGCTGATGCTGTAATCACAATTGTTCGATAAGATTAGCACTGAGTGTGATTTGGTTGTATTCAAAAACTTTTATGTAGAAAAAAAACAAACATACAAAAAAAGTCTTTGTGTGCCTGATGTTATTGGTGGTCTTTCAGTTGTTTTCGTTAATCCATCTTACTGTCTGAGTGCTTACAAAATCCATGCCCACTGCTTTTATCCGTTAGGCTTTGTTTTACCCAAACAACAGATGCTAAACGGCTGACCTCAAGTGGGAGGCCAGTAAACGCAGACTAGCACCTGTAAACCACTTAATATAAAAAGCCAAATTCTGCTTGTTGCTGTAAAGTACCTCAGAAAAAAAGTGTCTTGTACCTTCGCCCTCTTATTTAAGCTTATTTAACCTAAGATTGTTATTTTAATGAGAGTATTTTCCTTTTCTGCACTAAAAAAAAAAACAAAAGAGTAATTACTCCACGTGGCAGTACACTTTGTATACTTGTGAACCATGTCAGCAGTACTGTGTATAGCTTGGCTGAGAGATGATAACTGTAAACATAAAAATGGTTTATTTCTGGGACGTTCAGATGTTTGGATGCTGCTAGAGGACAGGATGTTGTTTTTTATGGCCTTTTAAAAGATGTTTTTATTTCTTTGTAAATTTGTTTCGTTGAGGTTGGGATGAAAAGCTTACCTTTGTAAAATAAAGTTTAGGATGTCAATAAAGTAAGACTTGTGTCCTTTTATTATGGCGTTTGTGTTGGGTTTATTTAGCATGTTTTGGTGTATGCCTTATTTTTATTTTTATTTTTGGGTCTTCACTGGTCTCATGTACGAAGACTAGCATTGAATTCATACTAAAACATTGCATACGGACAAAGCTGTAAATGGGTGTACGCAGTAAAAAAATTCAAATGTACGAAACACTGCGTACACAGAATCCCATGCATATTCTCTTTGTACATCCAAATTAACGTGAAACTGAGCGCAAGTGCACAAGCACAAAACCCCTCCTTTTCTACTTCCTCGTATAAATATGGTAATGACTTCACTTTGGCAAAACCAAACGAAAAAGCAATGGTTAAAGCAAGCAAGAAGAGAAACTTCACAGAATGTGAATTGGAGGTGCTCTTACCGGAGGTAGTCCATAGAAAAATGGTGTTATTTGCAAGTTTGCCTTCCGGAATTACTAACAAAAGAAAAAAGATAGAGTGGGAGAGTTTAGCTGACGCGGTTAATGCAGTGGGGTCTGAACATTGCACTATAAGTGAATTAAAAAAAGAAATGGTCCGATGTAAAGGTGCAGGTTAAGAGGAGAACAGCGGCGCACAGTCAAAGTGTGGACCGAAAAGGAGGAGGAACAGGGGATGTTGAACTAACACCCTTTGAGGAGAGAGTTGCCTCAATTGTGGGCGACACTTTACTGTCTGGGTGGTATCCGTGTCTGTGGGAGACAGATGTATTAGAGGAACACTTTGTTAGGACAGTATAGCAGCACCCCTCAAGGCGGTATCAAGGCAGCACTACCGGCATTTCAGCTGCCCAATCACCCGCTCTACAACTGGCCAACACTGCCAGTGCCATAGACTAAGGGTATACCGTTGCAAATGCTTTTATATGTTCTTAATCACAAATATTCTGGTATTTTGTCAGTTAACCAATTTTATCAACAATAAATTAATAGCAATGTTTTTCACGTGTACAGTAGGTGTAATACTTTGTAGTGTGCAATTTAACCATTGCCTCTATGAGTCACCAATGGAAATAAAACAATCACACACAAGAAATGCACGTATGCCAGACATGAGTTTGGCGCAGACCAACGCACATTCTCACGTTAATTTCATCTTTAGTAAATCCAAACGTGAGCAAAGTTTTTGTGTGTACGCAGCATTGATACATGAGGCCCCTGGAGCCCATAGTTGATTAATCTATGATGATTTCCATCATTGACTTTAAGAACAAATAAAGATTGATGCATTATTTTTGCTTTAGCGTGAAATTAATTAAAACTAATTAATATACAGTATTTTGGCATATTGCCATCTAATGGTCATTAGATTTATTAAAATGTAAAAGTTATTTTTTGCGGAATGGTTTGTCCCATCATCAACTAGCATACTCAATCAAATAATACACCTTTTTCCCTCAATTTTGTGCGATTTAGAATGTTGAAAAAAATCACTCAAAAATTAAAGCAATGGATTATGTCTTGCTGCACTGGATTGTTGGGGGTTTTTTTTTTTTCCTGAATTAGCCTACACAGATTAATTGTTCACCTAAAGCAGGGGTGTCCACACTCGGTTCTGAAGGGGCAGGATCCTACATAGTTTAGCTCTGACTTCCTTCAAAACACTTGCTTGGATGGTTTAGTATACCTAGAAAGTACTTGATTAGCTGGTTCAGGTGTGTTTATTTGGGGTTAGAACTAAAATATGCAGGACACCAGACCTCCAGGACCAAGTTTGGGCACCCCTGATCTAAACAATAACCATAAACAATAACCATATGTTCTAGCAAATGAAACTTTGCAAATTTTGGAACAACACAAACGTGAGGAATTAATGATATAATGAAGTCTCAAGTGTATGTTTGTATGGTAATTTACGACAGCTTTGAATGCAGCTCAGCCAATCAGAACCATGAACATTTTACTAGTCATTATAAACCCCTTAAGAAGCAAAGGAATGGTTTCTGAAGTACTTGTGAACTCTGTATGCCTTAAAATCTGGTTTTAAAAGCCAGTGGTTGATCAATACAGGCTTGTATTATTGATCTGTTTCTTTCAAAGCTGAGCAGCACCTTTGAAAGTGTCGCCACCTCTAGAGATTTAAGACAATATGAAACATAACAAAAAACAGCCTATCCAAGTAGATGTTTGTGACATGTTTTTTTATCTATGGCTGTAGTGTTGTTTTGATGGATTAAGAGAAAGAAAAAGCTGAGAAGATGGAGGAAACAAACGCAGGGGGCTGAAATGTGCAACAGTCAATGACCCATTTCGGGAGTGTGTTATTCGTGAAAACTCTGAGAAAAATCAATACAATTCTCCCTTTGCTGGTTGTGATTGAGGAGAAGTGAAATGGCAGCGCTGCCCTACATCCGTGAGGAACCAGCGGAAAAATGTCAACCTTCCTTGGTGACCTGTGATGGATGGCACGGACCATGGTGCCTTTAGTCCTGTGGGATCTGACAAGGTGAAACTGTGGTGAACAATTGACGGTCATTCCAAGACTGGTCACTGTATCTTTGCATGAATACAGAGTAAAACTAAGGGTTAAACTGACAGTGTAGGATTATGTTACACAGTACCTACAGGATTTCATGAGTCAAATCATTCTTGAGGTAAAAAAAAAAAAGATTTTTGTGTATATTGTCAATGCAAAACACAGGAAATTAAGCATTTAATGACATTATATCCTAAAGAAATTGTTATTGTTGCCACAAATATGTATAAAATCTAGGTATTTTATTTTATATGAAAATAATGTTAAAGTAATTGACATCAGCTTTTATTGTGGCAGAAATGGGCTTGTCTTTACCATTATTTTAATAAAAGTAAAAAATATTAATGTAATATGATAATTTTACCCCCTTTTCAAGACTTGAATGAAGTCATTTGTGTCTCCAGGATGTGTCTGCAAAGTTTCAGCTCAAAATACCCATCAGATTATTTATCATATCTTATGGTATTTTCTGCTCTGAACACAATGTAGCTGTTTTGTGGCCTGTGCCTTTAATGCTAGTTCTCCCTGCCCACCGTTCCCACGTGCCAGTGAAGGAAGCAGATCTCAAGTAACGTTTGTGAGAAATCCTACAGTTAGAACTTTCCCAATGATTATTAGATGTAGTTGTTGTGGAGTTAATTCAAGCCTTTCTGCAACGATGAGTCACACACAATTTTTACCATCAGGAAATATAAAAAAGTGATTTTTTGTCTTTGTATCACCACAATACAAAGACATACTATACCTCCCCACAGTTCTGTCCAAACAGCTTACAAAAGATGATTTCCATTGTGGGTGCTCTTTATGTTTAAATTCTGCCATAATACCTAATGAAAACATATTGTAATAATGACCAAATTTAAATTCATGACAAGACAGTTTTTACAAAATATGACTAGTGCTAATATATTTTGTAATTAAAACCACATAGCAAAATTTCTCTGGCCCACACAATCAGATTTTGCTTGGTCCACATGCTGCAGGGATTTACGGTACATGACTGGACAAAGTCTGGCTTACAAACAAGGACCAAACTTGGACCATATCTGGGTCAAGTCTCAGCCAAGTTAATAACTCAAAACTGGGACTGAACTGGGCCAGATAGGTTGTTGTTTCACGATTGCAATAAAATTGATAAACCCATGAAGCATTGCTCTTTTGGCAAGCTATGGGCATCCTTTTTCCTCGAAGCGACCTGATTGGTAGATTTTATTTTTTACTCAAAAATAATTTTTATGTATTTTAAATGTGGGTTGAGACAGGCCAAACTTACGTGGCCCACATATTAATTTTTAACATCTGGGCCAAATACTTCATTTTAAATCTGGCCCAAATTGTGTGCCACCTTAAAGACACTGCCATCTCTGCCAAACCCAGGCCATGTTTGGCCCACAATGCTGTATGCCAGTGCCGGAAGAATGCCTGCTGTGCCAGTTTTATGCCAAATATGGGCCAGAATTCTTTGCTGGGTTACCTGGGTATTGACATATCTTTGTCATTATTTTGACATTACATAATTTCCATGATGTGACTGTTTATGCCATAGTTTTGTCCTTTGATCTCATTTATATGACATGATGCAATACTAACTATATAAATCTTTACCCTGCCATAAGTTGAGATTTTTCCAATATGGGGTAAAAATGTATCTTTGATATCACAGTCATCAAGCAGCATTTATTATAAAGATATGTTTTCTTTTTGCATCATTTTTCTTCTATGATATATAGCCGCTCCCAAAAGAGCTGAATGCTTTTATTGGATCTTGATTTGAGATGGAAGTCAGAATCTGTTTTATTGCCTTTTTCTTGTATGATGTTTCGCATATTTGAACACATAGCAGTGGTAATCGTGTGTGCTTGTGCACGCATGCATGCATGTTAACATCATTAAAAAGCAACGGTTCATGTCTTGCTGCAGGGTTCAAGTGAAGGTCAGCGAATGTCAGCTGACGCATTTTATTTATATGTGATCTTTTCTACTTATTAGCAATGTCAGAAATACTGTAAAGTCCTTGTTGTGAAGATCTGGGAAACATTTGAGTTGTGATAATTCAAGCAGGCCTGCAAATCATAGATTATTTTGCAAATTGAAGAGATGAAAGCACAAAAACCAGCCAATATTCTCAGACCACAAACATGTTTAACTCACAGTCAGTTTGAATGTTTTGCACTATAGAGCTTTTTAGACTCACTGGCCACATTATTAGGTACACTTGTCCAACTGTTTGTTTATCACACATTTCTGATCAGCCAATTACATGGTAGAAACTCGATGCATTTAGGCAACCAAGAAGTTTTTTAAACATGACAATGAGTTTTCTGTCCTCAAATGGCCTCCACAGTCACTAGAACTCAATGCAATAGAGCACCTTTGGGATGTGGTGGAACGGGAGATTTGCATCATGCATGTGCAGCCGACAAATCTGCAGGAACTGTGTGATGCTATCATGTCAGTATGAACCAAAACCTCTGGGAAATTTTCCAGTACCTTTTTGAATCTATACCACGAAGGATTAAGGCAGTTCTGAAAGCAAAAGGTGGTCCAACCTAGTACTAGTAAGTGTACTGTACCTAATAAAGTGGCCGCCAAGTGCAGTCCAGTACTTATGTGGTCCTCCTTTCATATCCAAGAAGACTCAGCAAAAATGTTCAGGTCCAACCACAACTTTGAGGGGAAAAAATGCTGAGTGAGTGGATTTCGCTGCCTCTGGGAAAGAAATCAAACGCTCCTGTGATTAGAAAGCTTGGCATCAAGATAAATGAAGGATACGAATTCACAGATTGCAGTTATCCACACGTAGCATAAAGAATCCTAAGCTATAAATTTGATTCTAGTGCAAAAACCAAAGCCATACCTTGCGTTACATGTCATAAAACGACCACAACTCTAATTAGAGACTGAAAAACCACATTAAGCTGACAGCACAATCATATGCTGATTTATTTTTCTTTTTTTTAAATGTTTCGTTGCGTAGCCATTACTGAAGTGCCATAAATAGGTGGATGTGCCTTTGTTGTCAGCCCTCTTGATCCTTGTTGTTTCTCTTTTACATCAAATATGACTGTCAAATGTAACTAGTATATGAAGATAAGCCACAGTTATACTTTACCTGAATCCGGGGTGCCTCTGGGCTCTGTTTTAGGTTCGCTCTATAAGTAGTAATAATGAACTCCACAAGATCAAATGCTACTTGTGAGCCCTAATGCATTCTTTTGATCCGTCTCTATTTGCTGTTCAATAATGAATACAAGCTTTTAAGGTTTTTCGTAGATGGTTTTCGTGGAGAGCCAGAGGGGCTGGAATTGTAAAATAGGAAATGAATTGACGCAAACTACATGCTCAAAAGTGTGAAAATCCTTTTCTACTATCTATTCATTTTGCTAACAGGTGCATACAATTAAACTATTTTTCCTTAGACAAAAGTTTATCAGAAGTTTCTCACTGATGTCTGTCTGTATTATAGGCTGTGGTGGAAAGAGTACTGAAAAATCATACTTGAGTAAGCGTATCATTACTTGCCTAAAAGTGTAGTGCAAGTAGAGTAAAAGTATCTGTTGTGAATATTACTTAAAGTATGAGACCTTTTAAAGGTACTCAAGAATAGTGAGTAGTGAGTATTATGCTATAAAAAGCTATCGTGTTTACATGTAATTTGTGCATGTGTGTAAACGTAACATTCTGGTGTGCATCTAGTTATTGCCCTGCAAGCACACAATGTCATTAGGTGTTAATATTAGGTTAGATTGTGATGTCAGGTAACCAAAATTCAAGTAGCCAACGTCTAAGGACATTATTTTGATTTCCAATAATGACGTCAAATGATGTTGATATTTGGTTGATTTTAGGTTGTGTTGGAAAAGGAGGAAATTCAACATATAAAATGTGTTGGAAAGGGATAAAATTCAACATCAAGCCAACATCCTAAACCAACGTCATATTGATGTCAAATACTGACATTTATTCGTCAGGTATGGCAACCAAAATCCAAAATCTGACAGACGTCATAATGGTAACGTCTACACATTGTCAAGCTGTAACATCATTAGACATTGATATTTGTTTGATTTTAGGCTGGACGTTGGACATTGATGTCGACCTGACGTACAATATAGTTCTGACTTAATCCCGATTTTCATTTCCAAACAAAATGCAGTGTCCCCAAACGTTGGGGTACAACATTAATCTGACGTTATGTTGACGTCCTGTGCCTGCTGGTTGTCTAAGGCCATTTCGGTTATCATACAGTAAATATCCATCAACTTCTCATCAGTGACATGCATCTCAAGCATTTACATATACATGTAAAGATTTTGGACATCTTCTTGAATACTTTTAATGCTTCCAAACATTCCCAATGACAGGGCATCACCATGTGGAACTGTAGCTTCTCTATCGCCATCTGTGGTTAAAACATAAAAGTTTAATTTTCATCAGTTGTGAACAAAAACAAAAAGGCAAAATAATTTTAAAAATCATTACTTTCTTTGTATATTTAAGAGAAAAATGGAAGAAAGAAAGTTGTAATTTGACATAATTTAAAAAATATATATTTGCAATCAAAATAAGCATCTGTGGAATTTATATTGAATCTTGTAATTTTATATTTCATATTAATTGATTTTCATTTATATTTGGATTACTATGATGTATTCATAGAATATTTCAAAAATACATTATTAGAATTCTGATAGCAATAGTATACAATTTAGAAAAAAAAGATACAATTAAAGATAGTCACAAAAGAGTCAAAATTTAACTTGATGTCTATATATAGACCCCTGATGAATAAAGGGACTAAACCAAAGGAAAATGAATGAATGTATTTGACCCAACTTAAATCATAGATGAACATACTTCTAAACACAGTTTTTAGTTTAAGCTTGTTCTGTTTTGCCAGAGATTAATAAATAAAAGATGTAACTGCAACATTTATCTCAATCAGAATTGCAAGATAAAACAAATGTCTTGCAAAAACCTACACTGCACGTTTATATCTGGTTGGTGCTCAGATTTGCAGTAAAAAGTCAGAATCCTTATAGAACAAATTGCAATAAACTTTCTTTATTTTGCAACAGAAACATGATCTCCTACTTCTCTATCAGTTTATTCAGTAATAGAATTCGAACAAATTTGTTGCATTTTACCCAGATCGTATGCACTTTTAAATGACAGACTGCATTTCTGCAAAGCCTATCAGCAACAAACTTCAGACATCTGGCTCTCACACTAATGGCAAATCACTTTCTGAATTGCCTCCTGAAGGGCCACAGGAGCACACAGGGAGAATTCAAATCTTGCCCAAGGCAGCTGAAGGTAACTTTGTTTGTCGTCTCCCGAGGGTGACCTGGTTGCCTTGCCAACAAAGCATGTAATTGGAATTGAAGCGGCCGCACTGCCAAGCCATCTTTGCTGATCAGCCATTGTGTGACGTCTCACACACATACACAGACACACACACACAAACAGTGGTTTTGGTGGTCTATGAGGACTCTCCACAGGCATATTATATTTTATACTGTAAGGAATACTTATTATATAACCTTACCCTAAGCCTAGCCCTAAACCCAACCCTCACAGTAAACAGGGCAAATGTTATATATGAAGAGACCCTGTAATGTTTGATTTTAAACAGTTTTGTATTAAGAGAACACAAGGAACGTCCTCATAAATCCTCATCAACATTGTAATAAGTCATATTCATGTCATTATGCAAATGTGTGTCCTTATAACCCACCGAAAGCCAGTACACATAAACACAGCACACATATACACATGTTGGTTTTTGGTTAGTTTAGGACTTTCTATAGGCAGTGGCGTAGCGGACGGGCCCGCAGGGCACGCACCGCGGGGGGCCCCCGCGTGATTAGGGGGTCCCGCGTCGTCACGATTTTCAATAATTAAAATTCCACCGGCGAACGCAATAATCAAACTCTTGGGAACAACTGTGGTCGGAACCAAAGTTCACAGGCCTGTGTTCTCTGAACACCTCTCAAGCAGTGGACTACTTCATTCTGATTGCTTGCCGCCAATGTTGCCAACTTAGAGACTTTGTCACTAGATTTAGCGACTTTTCAGACCCCTTAGCGACAAATCTAGCGACTTTTTTGTGTGTTATTGGAGATTTTTTTTAGACTGTCATTTGTCCATACTGTACCGTCCCTACTCTTCTCAACGAGCTGCGTGTGATGCCGCCGGCTCCTCCCCCACCTCACAGCACTGACAGGCGGCCCAGTCAGTCCTCTACAGCAGCCTCTCCCACCTGCAGCCCGAGAGCCGATCACCCCTCTGCGTAGCGACGACAAATGATTTAGCACAGGCAGTGTGAAGGTATTTCCCTTGTACAGTCAAACCGATCTACTTCTACTTTATTTTAACAATTTAATTGGACCGTTTATTCTTTTCTTGTTCACAATCACAGAGATTTTAGTGACAGTTTCTGAACTGAGTTTATTACATATGAGAGATTACTGCACATTCACTACACATCTATAATGATATACTGTATTTAAACAGCAATAAATTTAGTTAAATAAACATGCTTATATAAAGTGTAGTGCAATTATAAATTCCCCTTTATTAACCATAGGCTGTTGAACAAACAGAAACGGTAGAACGTGATGACGTCAGTAATATGCAAATTGACGTATGACGTATCCCCCCCCCCCTCCCTTTATCAGGGGGCCCCGTCAACGATCCCTGCAGGGGGGCCTCCGCATTTTGCTCTACGCCACTGTCTATAGGGATAGTTTATTTTATACTGTAAAAACACTTATTATACCCTAAGCCTACCCCTAAACCCAACCTTCACAGGAAATGTGTCAAATTTTGTAAGTGAAAAGATTATGTTATGTTACGTTGGCTTTGATGGTTTATGAGGACTCTCCATAGGCATAATGTGTTTTATTCTGTAAAAAAATGCTTATTATATGGCTTTACCCTAAGCATACTCCTAAACCCTCACAAAAAATGTGGCACATTTTGTAATTGAAAATACCCTGTTATGAATGATTTAAACAGTTTTGTACAATGAGAACACAAGGTATGTCCTAGTAAACCCCTTAACATTGTAACACGTCATATTCATGTCATTATGCTTATGTGTGTGCTTTAAACCACAAAATCCAGCACACAAACACAACACACATACACATGCGTTAGTTTTGGCAGTTTATAAGGACTCCCCATAGGCATAATGTATTTTATACTGTAAAAAACACTTATAATACCCTAAGCCTACCCCTAAACCCAACCCTCACAAGAAATGTGTCAAATTTTGTAAGTGAAAACCCTGTTATGTGTGATTTTAAACAGTTTAGTATTATGAGGACACAAGGAATGCCCTTATGAACCCCATTCAACATTATAATAGGTCATACCTATGTCATTATGCATATTTTTGGCTTTGATGGTTTATGAGGACTCTCCATAGGCATAATGCATTTTATGCTGTAAAAAATGCTTATTATATGGCTTTACCCTAAGCATACCCCTAAACCCAACCCTCACAAGAAACGTGGTGCATTTTGTAAGTAAAATGACCCTGTTATGAATGATTTTAAACAGTTTTGTACAATGAGAACACAAGGTATGTCCTAGAAAACCCCTAAACATTGTAATGGATCATATTTATGTCAATATGCACATGTGTGTTCTTATAAACCACAAAATCCAGTATACAAACACAGCACACATACAGACACATTGTTTTGTTATTTATTTATTTTTTTTTTATAAGGACTCTCCAAAGGCATAATGTATTTTATACTGTAAAAATCCTTATTATATGGCCTTACACTAAGCCTACCCCTATCCTCACAAGAAACATGTCACATTTTGTAAGTAAAAAGACCCTGTTATGTGTGATTTTAAACAGTTTGGTATTATGAGGACACAAGGAATGCCCTTATGAACCCCTTCAACATTACAATAGGTCATACCCATGTCATTATGCATACTTTTATCCTCATAAACCACAAAATCAAGTACACACAAACATAACACACAAGCACATACACAAACGTTAGTTTTGATAGTTTATGAGGACTTTCCATTGGTATAATACATTTTACACTGTACAAAATGCTTATTATATGGCCTTACCCTAAGCATACCCCTAAACCCAACCCTAACAAGAAACTTGGTGCATTTACGTGAAAAGACCCTGTTATGAATAATTTTTACATAGTTTTGAACAAAGAGAGCATAAGGTATGTCCTAGTAAACCCCTCAACATTGTAATGGGTCATATTCATGTCATTATGCATATGTGTGTCCTTATAAACCACAAAATCTAGTATACAAACACAACACACATACACACACATTGTTTTTTTGTGGTTAATGAGGACTCTTCATAGGCATAATGTATTTTGTACTGTAAAAAAACCTTATTATCCTCACAAGAAACATTTCAAATTTTGTAAGTGAAAAGACCCCATTATGTATGATTTTAAACAGTTTGGTATTATGAGGACACAACGCATGTCCTTAAAAAACCTTAAACATTGTAACACCAAATCCAGTACACACAAACCCAACACACACAAACACACACTTGTTTTAATGCACGGTGACGTCTAAGCAAAAACTGGCTGTTTGTAACATGCTTACTACTTCCATCTTGCCGTCATGAATGTTTAAACTCTTCCCAAAAGCACTTTATTTTATATGTGGCGTAAGTGCACACCTATCTGTTAAAGTGGAGGATAAAACATGTCGGACAGGAAGTACACAGATTTTCAGCACACAAAAGTGTGTTCTGGGTTACTCTGTGAAAGACGCTGATTCGGTCACTTTTTTTCCCCCACGGGCAGTGCTTGACTCGGCAAACTTTGTACTTCTACAACTCAGAAATGGCACTAAATAACCCGACCCATCAGTTCCAAGAACTGAAGTCGTTATAAATCATGAAAATCCATCCGCTACAAGAAAATCCTTTCTACGCTTTTTGTTCTGCTTGGATAATGCTTCTGAAAAACTCTGAATAATATAGCAGGGTTTACTGCTGCATCTCGATACCTGCCTTATCCTTCAAGAGTTTGTTCTGCAGTATTGTTGACTCTGAACTTTATATGTCAGTTCAGATATATCTGCAAATCAGAGCACGCAGACGTAAAGGTCATGGATGAGGATGAATCTTCCTCTAAGCTGTCTTGCCTTCTGGCATCAGTCTACGCCATGTTTCCTGCATACTGAAAATGAAGCTTTTTGATAAAAACTTCAGTCGTATTGAAGTAAAAGTCCTCAATATATGCCAAAAGTCCAAAGTGGAAGGAAAATAAAGAGAGGGTGTTTTTCATCTAAGGCATTGCTTCTATTTGTCCCTAAGGTTCTGAATGAGTGAGTCATTGTTACGGGCAAGGTGATCTTCAGTATAGTGGAAAAGATTTGAATCAAAGATACATGAGCCCTATTTTAACCAAGGTTGCTCAAGGAAAACAGCATGTCCTACCCTGGGGATACCGGATTCAATCTGGGTGTGTGTGAGTGCGTGAGGGGCTTCAGGGAATTAAACTGCAGCTATTATTACTTGATTTTGCATAACAGTTTAGGTTTTAAATTTAATCCATTTAAAGAAAATCTCATTTGTGAATGAACAGAATTAGACGATATATACAAATCTATACAAAATAGAGAATAGATAAGCTGAGTCTAATGAAACTAATTTTAAACTCTTAAATGGATGCAAATAACTGTCATTATAAAGAGTTATTAATTGGCAGTACAGTCAAATTTAAGGCGAGACACTGCAGGCAAAACAAGTGCTCGTCATGTCTCTGTCAGTTTTGAGATTTGGGGCTTTTCATTAAGTGTTTTTTTACCCAGTCAAATAGACTGAAAGCAACCAAACACACTTAAGTGTTTCTTAGAAGCATTTTCTGAGTATTTATCTGCAGAATTCAATTACAGCACATTTTAAAAGGACATTTTCTCAAAATTAGTTTTTTTTTCTGCTGCACTGAACCAGAAATATCCACTTAACATTTTTCATATCTACATTCTGCAGGTTTTTACAGATATGTTTATACATAATTAATATATACACCATTTCATTCATTCATTTCATTTTTCAGCTTAGTCTTTTTATTAAACTGGGGTTGCCACAGCGGAATGAACCGCCAACTTATCCAACATAAGTTTTATGCAGCAAATGTCCTTCCAGCTGCAACCCATCTCTGGAAAACACCAATACACTCTTATTTACTCACTTATAAACTAATTACAATTTAGCTTATTCAATTCACCTGCACCGCATATCTTTGGACCTTGGGGGAAGCAAAGCACCCAGGGGAATCCCACGCGAACACAGGGAGAATATGCAAACTCCACACAGAAATGCCAACTGACCCAGCCGGGGCTCGAATCAGCGACCTTCTTGCTGTCAGGCGATTGTGCCAATCACAGCACCACCGTATTGCCCCTATCGTAATAATACCATGAGAAATGCTTCAGTTATGAATTGCAACAAGAAAATATTCCATACCATCAGAAGCTTATCTGTCCCTTTCTTTTTTGTCTGATTTTCATATTCTCATATAGGGCTGGGCCGATAAACAATATTATATTGAATCGCAATAAAATGTATGTCAATAACAATGATAAGCTCTGGACTTTTTACTTATATTTACTTGAGAGTCAATCAAACAGCAACAAAGGGAATGCAAAAGTGTGTTAAAATTAGAGATGGACCAAATATTTGGCCACGAATATTTATTGGCCGAAAATGTTATGCCATTTAATGGACCCTCTATGGTTTCAGTCATTGTTTGGGTACTTTTTAAAATTTGAAAGCATTAACAACTTATATCGAAATATATATCATTATCATTCAATATGGAAAATAATTAGCGAGATTTCATTTTTTGCCATATCGCCCAGCCCTATGCCCATATCCTTAAAATCAAAGTAATAACTATTTGTAATTCTGCATAGCTTGTTGATTTTGGCATATAAAGCTTTTTGACTATGCCTTTTTGTCATATCATTTTATTAATAACCATACTGTAGACAAATATACAAAATCTGAACTTTTTGAATGATACCATGTGATCAAATGTAACCCAGAGTACAACATTCAGATCGAATATTTACAGATCTCAAGACTCGGAGCCTCAGTATGCCATTCATCCATTGAGTGGGAGAAACATTGCGTGGCGGCTGTTTAAAGTTGCCATGACATTTACATTAAGTGGTATCTTCCCTCTTCATTCCCTGTCTTTTTATTGTAAAGGGCGACTTTCCATCTGCCCAGCAGGGCACAGGATTTAATTGCTTCCTTCTTGGATGCTCCCGTCCTGTATTGGGTTTTGTGTGCTTGTCACAGGCCGGTTTCGCCAGTGGTGAGAACATTTATCAAGAGCATTTATTTATATTGTTTACACAGAGCGGCCCACTGTGCACATTCTGAGCCACATTTGGACTCTCCAGCTGAGACCCATGAAAAAAATTTGCATTTGCGCTTTGTTAATGCCTCGCAAGGAGTTCTGTGAAAAGCTTTAGGCAGTTCCTCCCCCCTTCAGTAGCGAGCTCTCCCTTGGCCAGCTTTGTGATAAGGACATTTGCATAAAGGGGAATTTACATAGGCAAACTCACTGTACGGTCTGACTTGGAGAACCTTACCCAACGGTGGCACAATATTACTCTTCTGCATTTGACAGAAGCTCACTGTAGTCAACAAGATGAGAAACAAAGAGATCGAGCCACAAAGGGAAAACCGTTAGCAGCACGAGGGGAGTCGCGGTAGCTGTTGGGTATCCAAGCATGACTATAGCAGATAAGAGGCAAATATAGCCACGTCGAGGTTGGACAAAGACATATGGAACCAGTCTGCAGATGTTACCGATGTCATGTTGGCACGCAGCGGCAGTCGCTGGTTCCCACTGATTTACAGGTTCAGGCACAAACACAAGCCACAGCTTTACATGAGACAGATGAGACTGACAGGCACTAACACAGACACAGCATGGTGTCGCCGGAGGGTGAAATAACAGTCGCTCATTGGGTCTCAGTATGGGAACAAAATGCAGCACAGATAGAGATGTTGACAGGCTGGAAAACACTAGTTCTATCAAAGCTGGCCTGAGAGGAACCATAATCTATTTCCCTTAGGGTATGGAAAAGCGCTATAGCATTCATTCAGCAATCCAATACAGGAGGAATTTCAAAAAGGGCCCATTTTGCTTTTCACACTTTCAGCTTCATTTCTGTTGCCGTTTGAGCATGAAAAAGATCTGTAAGTTACAAAGCCCAAAGTCACTTCAAAGGACGTTCTTCTCTGTATCAGTAAGCAGCGTTTATTCACTCCCTTAAGCGCCTTGATTGTAGTTATGAGTTTTCTTCCCGGGGATGTACATGCCATCAAATCCTGAATTTAAATCATTTCTACCAAAGCTGCAAGGTGTAGTAGAGCTGCGTCAGTAGTAGTCTGCTGATGTAATATTTTCACAGCTCTTATACCGGTATACTGAGACTCTTCTCTAACTGCTTGCATTTATAGACATAATTAATGTTGTCTTTATTGTTTGACAGTTGATGCAAAAAAATGTAAAAAAAAGGCACCTATTTTACCCTTTTTTCCAGATTAAACAAAAGTCTTTTGTGTCTCCAGAATGTGTCTGTAAAGTTTCAGCTCAAAACACCCATCAGGTTTATTTATTATACCTTTCAGAATATTGGATTTTCTGCTCTGAACACAATGTAAATGTTTTTGTGGCCTGTGCGTTTAATGCTAGTTCTCCCCGCCCACCGTTCCCACGTGCCTGTCAGAGTGTGCCTCAGTCTCTGCCTCGACTACGTCAGATAAACAGCACAGTGACAGACATGAAGGAAGCAGATCTCACATAAACTTTGTGAAAACAATAGGAACTTTCCCAATGATTATTTGTTGTATTTGTGTGGAGTTAATTCAAGCCTTTCAATGAGTCAC
Source organism: Danio rerio (assembly GCF_052040795.2). NCBI lineage: Eukaryota > Metazoa > Chordata > Actinopteri > Cypriniformes > Danionidae > Danio > Danio rerio. Next base: position 34,288,866 of record NC_141031.1, read on the forward strand.
ACACAATGTTTTAACAAAACTTACGCTCACACACAGTTCCCGTTTAACTTTGCACTGTTTTTGCATGCAAATGTGACACATTAATATCCACTGCTATATGGATATTCATTATGTTAATGTACAAAATAAACCTAATTTTACTGTCTTTATTGCAAACATGCACTGTTTTAAAATTGTGAAACTCATTCATGATCACATTTGATGATGATTGATGATCACAGAGAGCTGAACAGATCTTTTAATCCCAGTTTCTTTGTGCAAGTCCTATCTTGTTGATTTGGTTATACGAATTACTACTGAGTCATGTTATTATACGGCTGTCAATCAATTCTGTGGGCGGAGAAACACACTCTTACGTCACGTTGCGGTCGGCCTCAAAATGGGAGAGATTTGGATCCTATTCTAACATCAGGAAATTTTAAAAAGAGAGGCTTATTGTGTTTTAATCACTCCAACATGACTGTGGACACACGATATCTACACACAGTTCTGTTCAAACAGCTTACAAAAGATGATTTTCAGTATAGGTGCCCTTTAAAAGATTATATAGTTATGCAAAGTGCAATCTGACTACTGAGTTTCTGTGTGCTCATAAAACCTTACAGTATTTAATTCAACTCAATATTTGTTTAGCGCTTTTACAATGTAGATTGTGTCAAAGCAGGTTCACATAGAAGATCATAGTAAATTGAAAGTCCAGTCCAGTTTTCAGTGTTTAAGTCCAGTTCAGTTTATCTCAGTTCAGTGTGGTTTAATAATCACTACTGAGAGTGCAAACACTGAAGAGCAAATCTATCGATGTGCCGCTCTACAGATCCCGAACCATGCAAGCCAGTGGTGACAGCGGCGATGAAAAAACTTCACCAATTGGCGAAAGTGAAGAATTAAAAAAACTTGAGAAAAACCAGGCTCAGTTGGGCACGACCATTTCTACTATGGCGAAACGTCTCCTGCAGAGCTGCAGTCTAGGAGCCGGAGGCTGGAAAACGCTGGACCTCAGCGAAGACTGTCTGTCCCTGGAGCATCACAGGAATCAGTCTCATGCTCTCCACTCTTCCATGACTACCACAGCAGCTGCTCAGGATACGGCAGCCTGATCTCACGAGAAAACGTAAGTATTTTACGTTTTGCCAGTTTAGTGGCTAATCCGTACAAATTCGTACGAGTTCAGTCGTACGAAATGGTACGATTTTAAAAACCTAACCCCACCCCTAACCCCAACCGTCATTGGGGGATGAGCAAATCGTACTAAATTGTACGAATTAGATTGTACGAATTCATATGAATTAGCCACTAAATAAAAAAGTTAAGAATTGCCGTGAGATTGGGTTGGATACGGCGTGGTCCAGGATTATAGAAACCTTGGGATCATCTCATATATCATGAGTTTAAACTTGTAAGACTTTAAAATGCATGCAGAAGTTCGTTTGTTTTTTTTTTGCTGTAGGTGGAGTATCTGAATCATAAGCTGTAAAGACACAGTATTTTGTTTTTGTTTTTTGGAGAGTGGCAGGGAACACTCAAAAAATTCAAACGACTAATTTTTCAAGAGTTCACACTTAGCTGATGATTGATAATAAAGCTTGTTTGGTATGCTGTCCCGGGAGAGAGCCCAGAGCTTATAAGATCCTCGAGCCCTGGGCTCCCTCCCGTTGCAGGGCGAGAGGGAAGTTTGAGCTCAGGTAGATCTCGATGACTCCCCCTCCTGCTTATTGTAGCTAAGTGTCAGAAATATATGCTGAGAAGGTGTACTCAGCATGGCTAAAAATATATTGGATTAATTGTTTAGGGTGCTTGTTTTTGAACTGTGGGAGGAAACCGGAGGACCCGGGGAAAACCAACGCGAGCAAGGGGAGAACGAGCAAAACTCCGCACAGAAATGTCACCTGGTTTGGAAGGGAATTAAACCAGGGGCATTCTTGCTGTGAGGCAACAGCGCTAATCACTGGCCACCGTGTCGCCCGTGTGAAAGGAGTGAGGTTTGGTGGGGGGGTGAGAAAAGTCTGGTTATTTATAGTGAGTTAAGGATCGTCTGATAGGATAATTAGTCATGAACTAAAATTGGAACAGCTGTGAACAATCATAAGCACGTGATCCTCTCGAAATTTGTTTCTAAATAAACTTCACAAAATGAGCTGAAACAACACAATTCTTAAGATTTCATTGAGAGAACTTAATTTTTATGCTCAATCCACACGAATTTGTTAAAAGTGTTAACTTAATCAATGTGTAGGGACAACATGAATGAATTGTGTGGAACCCTGCATTTTTTACAGTAAAGAACAGCTCATTTTCACTTGGATTTGGACATTTTTTGCTTACACTCAGAAAGCAAAATGTACAGCATGGTGAAATAAACGATCTGTGAGGTGTTAACTGATAAAACAGGATTCATTAGATTTACTTATTTTTTTAAAGGTAAGTGGTTGCAAACTATTTATTTGAGCTGAACCTAATTATCTGCGTGGTGGCGCATGTAGTGCTATCGCCTCACAGCAAGACGGTTGCTGGTTCGAGCCTCAGCTGGGTCAGTTGGCGTTTCTATGTGGAGTTTGCATGTTCTCCCTGTGTTCACGTGGGTTTCCTCCAGGGGCTCCGGTTTCCCCCACAGTCCAAAGGCATGTGAGTGTAAATGAGAGTGTGTGGATGTTTCCCAGAGATGGATTGCAGCTGGAAGGGCATCTGCTGCATAAAAACATGTGCTGGATAAGTTAGCGGTTCATTCCGATGTCGTGAACACAGATTAATAAAAAAAAATGTATTTAATTTAGTTAACTTAAATGTTTTATTTTTTTCAACTTTTTTTTTTTTTGTCAAAATTAAGGCCATATAAATTGTTTGCTACCACTTAGTGTACTTTAAAAAATGTAGTAAATCCTGTGAATGATTTTTTTCCGATTTATTTTACTGGCACACAACTGGGAATTAAATTATATCATGCTCAAAATGCATTTTAGGACTTAAAATAATTTCAATACTTTGGTTTGGGAGACCATTTCTTACTATGTTCTATAAGAAAATTTGCACACACACACACACACACACACACACACACACACACACACACACACACACACACACACACACACACACACACAAACACACACACACACATACACACACACACAGAGATGCATATGGATAGTGTATATAAATGGTATTTTGATTGTAAATCAAAAAAAAAGTTGTATATATTATATTTACGAGTTGAATGCACATGAACGCCACCACAAAGTTGTTATTATGAGTGAGAAACTCGAAAAAAAAATGTAACCACAGTTTCTGAGTTGGGTCAGTGAGAAACATGGCGGAATCATTGACCTATAATAGAGAGTCATATATCTTATTTTACATCAGTGGGCAGAATTCATGGATGCAAAATCAACTCTTGTGAGATTATATCTTTTGCCAGTGAAAATAAATGCAAATTGTTTGCTCTGTAGAGGCAGCATGGTGGCTCAGTAGTAAGCACTGTCGCCTCACAGCAAAAAGGTCGCTGGTTCGAGTCCAGGCTGGGCCAGTTGGCATTTCTGTGTGGAGTTTGCATGTTCTTCCCATGTTAGCGTGGGTTTCCTATGGATGTTTCACCCACAGTCCAAAGACATGTGGTATAGGTGACCTGGGTAAACCAAATAGGCCGTAGTATATAATTGTGTGTGTGGGTGTAAATGTGAGAGTGTATGGGTGTTTCCCAGTACTGGGATAAGTAATAAGTAATGCCTAAATAGTTGGCAGTTCATTCCGCTGTGGCAACCCCTGATGAATATGGAACTAAGCGGAAGAAAAATAAATGAATGTTTGCTCTACATTATCTATAAGCAGAGTCGACGAACCCTGCTGTATTTTCTTGTATTTTATCAAAACTAGGTACAGTCTCTGAATAAAAGGTACACAGTGGTACAAATCGTGCTCCTTAATGAACAGTTTTGTACCTTTGTAAAATTTGTACCTTACATGGTACAGAAAATACCTCTTATGATACTGTTCTATACATTTTATGGTACAATTAAAATGAAGGTAAACAACTGTTCTTATAAAAAGGGTACATAAGTGTTGGACAACTCCTTCTTCATTACGAAATCTATGAAAATAAATATAACTGGAAAGGCAAAGTGATTTTATGAATAATTTCCGTATTAAAACATGAATCATCATTTAAAAGCAAATATTTAAATAAACTCATAAACATTCATTATTAAGTTCTATAATACAAAACAACTAAAACAACTGGTAAAACAAAACTATAGATATAGTAAACTAAACATTTAAGGCATTTTTAATAGACATTTGGTAAGCATGGTCTGATAAATAGTTTCATTACAGATATCTGAACCTTTTGGCGTTTGTTTGTGTGTTCATGCAGACATTTTAGTATTGTAAAACAAATAAAAGATTGTGCCCATCTCGTTACAACACTTTTGCATAATTCTATTTCTATTTTCAAATTAAGTAAATTAAATGAACTTTTAAGTGATTACAGAGGTTTTGTGAGAAAATTAGAAAAAAACATTTTATTGAACATGAGAGAATTTACTACTGTAACATTTTTGTGAAAAGTGTGAAATTTTAGCACAAAATAGATCTTTTGATTTATGTTAAAGTATTTTTATTCTTTATTTTAAATGAAAAAGGTGTATTTACATAAAAATAAACCTTTAAAAAAAAGCATTGTTTAAAAATGTATTTGATGCTTATATTTACGGAAATAAATTGACGCATTTAGATAAACAGTAGCAAAATTGTTTTTGAATGCACTTATTTGATTCTATATGGTCTTTTAATATTCCAATTTAATGATCCTTTTTGTTAAGTTCTTAAGTTTCTAAAACTAAGAACAAACCATTTCAAAAATCTGTATTTGCTAATAATGCAAACTTACTGGGTCATCACTTGGTTTATACAGCATCCACAGGTTTTTTTTATTATTATTTTAAAGTAAAAAAAAACTTGGAAGGAACATGCATAACAGGTTTATATAGACCTTTGTAGATGATGCTGAATTCTGCTTGAAATGTGCTGAGCTTTCTGCAGCCTCTGAGTCCATGGTGTCGCAGCACATAAAAATCAGGTCATGAAGTAGACCTCAACGATTTTCCTCTCCAAAATTTAGGGACCGGCGTATATATAGGAACGTTGAGTTTGATGCAATGCAACGCTCCCCTAATGAAGTGAGTCAGGAGAGGCAGGTGGTGAATCTCCATACTGACATTAATGTTTCATGAACAGGGCCCGGGGAAAGGGCAAAGATATATTACCATAAGCTTTCCAGAACTATCATCTCAGCGTGTTGTTCCTCTGAGACTGTTTTCTTTTTTTAGAAGTTGCTATTACTCATCTGCTGAGACCAACTCCTTTGAAATTCAGCTCATTTCATTTAAGTTTCATTCAGTTCCATGAGCGTAAAAACAAAATCCATCTGCGCTACAGCCAGCACGCCATCCCATTACAGAAGAGGGACAGATTTTTTTTTGGTGAAGATAGATACAGACGAACATTTGATTTCAAAGCATTCAAAATGCAAATTACCATCTAACAGCTGGCTTCCTTGGTGCTCAGCAAACCATACAGAATATCAGGAGTTGACAAGACCTTAAAACATGCATGTTTCTTGTGTTGCTGCTGAAGTATTTGAGGCACCAACTGTGAAGGCACCGCCCTCTTCTGGAAAAGGGCGGTGAGCAACAGATCATTTGCATTTAAAGAGACATAAACGAAAACATGCCTTTTTGCCTCCACCTGAAAAGGAACATGTTTTACAGCCTTATGCAATAAACTATCTATGGAGTACATTGAGCTAAAACTCTACAAACACATTCTGAAAGGTGTGTGATGTTGTCCTGTCTTTTATTTTGTAATCTTGTCGTCTTGTTTCATGCCCAGTTTCCAACCATGTGCTTCTTTGTATGTGTGTCATGTTTTCATTTGGTTATCTTTGTCATGTGTTTCATTTCTCTTTGGTTCTTTCATGTCATGTGACCCTTAGTGTTTGGTATATATACATCCTCATGTTTCCTTGTTCTTGGTTTAGCTTTGTTTGTTGTAACCTGCTGTTGTTGAGTCGTTTGTTTCATTGTTTTTGGCATCCATCCATCCAATTATCCATCCATCCATCCATCCATGGTTTCATCCATCTATCCATCCATTGTGTCATCCATCCATCCATCAATCCATCAATCCATTCATCTACCTGTCTGTTTGTTCATCCATCCATCCATCCATCCATCCATCCATCCAATTATTCATCCATCCATCCATCATTTCATCCATCCATACATCAATCCATCCATCTACTTGTCTGTTTGTTTATCTATCCATCCATCCATCCATCCGTTCATCCATCCATCCATCCATGCATCAATCCATTCATCCATCCATCCATCCATCCATCCATCCATCCATCCATCCATCCATCCATCCATCCATCCATCTACTTGTCTGTTTATCCATCCATCCAACCAGCCATGCATCCATCCGTCCCTCCATCTATCAATCCAACCATCCATCCATCCATCCATCTACTTGTCTATTTGTCCATCCATCCATCAATCCATCCATCCATCCATCCATCCATCCATCCATCTATCCTTCCATCCATCCATCCATCCATCCATCTACTTGTCTGTTTGTCCATTAATCTATCTATCTCCTTGTCTTTTTGTTCATCCATCCATCCACCCATCTACTTGTTTGTTTCTCTATCCATCCATTCATCCATCCATCCATCTATCCAGCCACTTGTCTGTTTCTCCATCCATCCATTCATCCACCCATCCATCTATCCATCCATCTACTTGTCTGTTTGTCCATCCATCCATCCATCCATCCATTCATCCATCCATCCATCCATCCATCCATCCATCCATCCATCCATCCATCCATCTACTTGTCTGTTTGTTTATCCATACATCTATTCATCTACTTGTCTGTTTGTCAATCCATCCATACCGGTTTGGTTGATTTGTCTTCACTCAATACATTATTAATGTCATGATAAATTTGCATAAATAAATATAAATTCTAGTGATTAAAAACATCAAGAATAACTTTCAATACTAAAAGGCGTTTCACACCATTGACTCTAGTTATAAAGTATGCCATATCGCCAGCATATTATCCCATTACAGAAGAGGGAAAGATATTTTGGGGGTGAAAATTTGGTTTCAGAAGCATTAAACAGCAGACTCTGTTCTGAGAGAGATGGAGTTGCAATTGGGGTAGTAAAGACGTCTTGGAATATTATTGATAGTGTCAGAGTGACCCCTTCTGGCATGGAGGCCGTTAGCTGAAGTCATGAAGTCCCTGGAGGAAAGTTTTCCACCTGGAGAGCTTGGCTCAGCACAAAGCTGGACACACACAAACATGCATCATATGTGCTTTTACTGCTCTAATCCATTTCACTGTATGTTGCGGCAGGACGGGAAGCAAAGGTTGCTGATCATTAGCAGATGGTGCTAATTCAGCTCTCTCGGGCTCGTGGGTCATACATGGAGGTGGATGGGTGTTCTTGCAGCGCAGGCTGTTTTGCGGAAGGTATATTTATTATCCGGGAAAGATTTTTTTGTTCAATTTTTTATAAACAGGATAGATGGGAAAACAAATACAAGTATAAATAAATGATATGATATGAAGGTTTTTATATATTGCTATGATTCAAATAATGTTTATAGAAATGATATTTTTATATAATCCTAATTTATATATGTACATAAAAATACATTTATATTCCTTTTTTTTTTTCATAAATAAATAAAAAGTTTCTAAAATTTTTTTCTCTTTAATTGATGCTTTAGAGATGCTTTTCTTTAGACAATGGAATAATACATCTGAATTAGTCCTAATATGTCAAAATAACTATTTAAAATTCATTCATTTAAAATTTTGATCTGCTTTTTTAGGGCTGGGTCACGGTGGCCTTTTGCTATTTAAAATGATGTGTAAAATAAAAACAAGTATCTATCCATCAATCCCTCCATCAATAGGGCATTTTTTAGGGTAAATATAATATAATATAATATAATATAATATAATATAATATAATATAATATAATATAATATAATATAATATAATATAATATAATATAATATAATATAATATAATATAGGGCGAGGCAGTGGCGCTGTAGGTAGTGCTGTCGCCTCACAGCAAGAAGGTTGCTGGGTCGCTGGTTCGAACCTCAGCTCAGTTAGCGTTTCTGTGTAGAGTTTGCATGTTCTACCTGCCTTTGCGTAGGTTTCTTCCGGGTGCTCCGGTTTCCCCCCCAATCCAAAGACATGTGGTACAGGTGAATTGGGTAGGCTAAATTGTCCGTAGTGTGTGTGGATGTTTCCCAGAGATGGGTTGCGGCTGGAAGGGCATCTGCTGCGTAAAAATTTGCTGGATAAGTTGGCGGTTCATTTCTCTGTGGCGACCCTGGATTAATAAAGGGACTAAGCCGACAAGAAAATGAATTAATAATATAATATAATATAATATAATATAATATAATATAATATAATATAATATAATATAATATAATATAATATAATATAATATAATATAATATAATATAATATAATAACACGGTGGTATAGTGGGTAGCCCGATCGCCTCAGAGCAAGAAGGTCGCTGGTTCGAGCCTCAGCTGGGTCAGCTGTGTGGAGTTTCCCCCGGGTGCTCCAGTTTCCCCCACAGGTCCAAAGACATGCACTATACAGTAGTTAAATTAGGTAAACTAAATTGTCCGTAGTATGTGTTTGTGAATTAGGGTGTATGGATGTTTCCCAATGATGGGTTGGAGCTGGAAGGGCATTTGCTGCGTAGAACATGCTGGATATGTTGGTGGTTCACTCCGCTGTGGCGACCCCAGATTAATAAAGGGAAGAAGCCGAAAAGAAAATAAATGAATGAATAATATAACACACAACAATTTAATCTTTCTCCTTCTTTCCTCTTTATATATTAATAATATATATTTTAATAATATTTATTTGTAAATAATATATTATTTATCACATTAATATTCATTATTAGGCCTTCACGATATTGGAAAAATCTGATATTGCGATATTTTATTTTCCTGCAATAAATATTGTGATGTAAATGCAGGTTCACAAGGTAGTTGAATAGCTCAATTTGACGATTTTTAGGGGAATCTAACAATATTCAGGTAAATTAGAAATAAAATTAATTTCAGGTAAACAGAAATTAAATAATGCTTTTCTTACTTTGCTTTGTCTCAATTCTAGCCCAAGTATCTAAAAACAATTCTTAGATCATGTAAAAATACCGGTTTGTTCTACAGTTTTTACCGTCAATGTGGTGCATTTCTCACAACACAATTTACATTTGCACAACAGTTAATGCATTTCTCAAAACAATTAGTGCAAACTGCAAAACCTAGTTGATAACCTGCAAAAGCGTGTCACTTGCTCAGAATGTATTGTTCATTCCTCAAAAGCAAGTATTGATGTCAATGAAAGTGTCAGTGTCATCAAGAGGAAAAGTCCTGACACCATTGCTTATGAACAAGAAAGTCAAATGGCTTTGTCATGTTTTCATTATGACACTTTACTCTGTAAATTTTTAATAATGTTATGAAGAACAGAGAGTTGCATGAAAGTAACTGATGCATGTCCAAAAGCATTCGTAATTTGTTGGAAGGAATGAGAAACTGCTACTATGATTTGCACAAATGACTAACTGTTTTAAAGGGCCATGAAACCCCCTCGTTTCAGCAGGGTGTTTTCACACCTCTACTTTGGAAAAAGTCAGAAAAGTGGGCGTGTCCAGCTCTGTTTAGGGGGGAGTGTCGGAGGAAGAAAAGAGGCTTGGTATGGGAGTGTCTATTTGGGCGCGCTGAATTTCAGAGTCAAAACACACACCCACAGCGGACAATGTGACTGTGTTTACATGGACATCTGTAGTCGAATTATTTGCCATATTATTAAATGGTGGACTTTAACTGCAGTTTGGCTCTTTCATTCAGGGAATTCATTAATGTCCCTCCCGACAAACGTGATATTTGATTCGAGGCGCTGCTCTAAGCATGTATTTTCATGCAATGTTTGCAACTCGGTGCAATCGTTTGTTTGATACGAATAAAATACGAACTGAATAAACAAAGAGCACTGGTCGCTCACTTACCAAATCTGTAGAGACAGGACAATCACCAGCAACTAGAGCCGCGTCTTTATTTAGAGGAGACTACAAGCGAATCTGGATCTCAGCGTTTGTAGATGAGAACAGCTCTCAGGTAAACAATAATCCTCCTTAGACACGTAAGTTATTGTTGTCGAGCGTCGCGTACATTGTAATCCACACGTGAGTCTGCGCTCTCACAGAGAGAAAATGAAAACGAAACTTAACTGCAGCAAACTATAAAAGCAACACTTCACGCTTGTTTTGCCAACACAAAGTGGCGTCTTTGCCGTCTACACTCTGACAGCAATGAATATTAATGAAGTTGCACAATAGAGCGCGCTGATTGGTTTAAACCAAGCCTTACTCATGCATTAATGCAACACACTGTAAGACGTAATAAGACTCACTCTGGCACAGACGCCCAGTCTGCACGCTGGAATACACGCTATTATGTCATGACCGTGACGCAGCTTCAAAAATTCGTTTTAAACCGTAAGTACGAATTTGCTTGAAATAACGCAAAAACAACCAATTTACACTTTTTAGTGAAATATAGTTGTCCTAATAGTGTTTTTAGCAGTGTGGGACACATATACGACTGTCAACAGCTCAAAAAATGTGTTTTGGTGTTTCGTGACCCTTTAAGAAATGCATTAACTGTTGTGCAAATGTTAATAGTTTCAAGAGTTCACACTTAGCTGATGATTGATTGTAAGCAAGTTTGGCATGCTGTCCCGGGAGAGAGCCCTGAGCTCAAAAGGTACTTGAGCCCTGGGCTCCCTCCCGCTTGCAGGGTGTGAGGGGAGCTTTGAGCTCAGCTCGACAACTTCCCTTTTTTGATAAGAGCTGATGACTAAAATGATTGCTATAAAGAGATATGCTTCTGGATGAGAGTTTGACTGTAGTGCTAAATTTAGATTGATCAATTCACTTGTAGTGCATGTTTTTGAAATGTGGGAGAAAACCAAAGAACCCGGGAAACCCACGCGAGCACAGGAAGAACATGCAAACTACGCACAGAAACAACAGACGGCCTGTTAAAGGATTAGAACCAGTGATGTTCTTGCTGTGAGGCAACAGTGCTAAACACTGGGCCACCGTGCCACCCTATGAAGGGAAAGGTGGAGGAATAGGGGTGGAAGGGTGAATTCTTTAATCGAAGATGACAGTAGGGAAAAACCCTGGCTCTTTATAGTGGGTTAGGAATCGTCTGATTGGTGGCTTATACATAGTTAATGCAGAACCAGCCGTGTTCAATCATAATCACGTAATCCTCTCAAAATGAGTTTATAAATAAACTTCACTTTGTGAGAAATGCACCAAAGCGACTGAGAAAAACAATACAATTCAGATGAAATAAGGCAAAATTAAGATTTTATTTTCCTTAAAACAAGCAAAATTATCTGCCAGTGGGGTAAGTTAAATAATTTTACTTTTGCTTTGAAATGTAGATATTTAGACTAGAAATAAAGACAAGTAGTCTACGTAAGTCCTACGTTTTTTTGTTTTGTTTTGTTTTTGTTTTGCATAAATCAAATAAATACTGTATAAATACAATGATTAAATATTACATTTTGTAACTAGTAGTCAACTATAATCCAGACTTAACATTGCATATCTTTGCGGATGCGCACATTACTATATCGATTCTGAAACCAAATATTGTGCAGCCCTATTCATTATTATATTATATTATATTATATTATATTATATTATATTATATTATATTATATTATATTATATTATATTATATTATATTATTTTATATTTACCCTAAATAAATATTTCTCCAAATAAATAGACATTTCTCTAGCTCTTCTCCATAATCCTCCTCTTCGTCAAATGACCGCAGTGCTGTTGACCACAGAGTCTCCTGTAGTGAAAGAGCCGCCTCTCTGTATATGCAGCATCTCCTCCATCTTTCCCTGTAAGTAGGTCAGGAGCGTTTCTACAGTTCTCAGACAGCCTCTGACACACTTTTCTTGAGCATTTAGTTCATATCTTTTCTTAAGTGCTTTTGTGTGGTGATGGTCCCCGGAGATTAGCTTTCCCTGCTTCCAGCCCAGCCGCAGACTGCTATGGGTCGCCCTTAGTCTACTTGTTTAAGGTCCATTAAGGTTTGTTTCATCGCTACAGTGACACTATCTATTGACTTTTGCTTACAATAGCTATATAGATATTTTAGATGTAGAAGGTTTTATTTTGCATTTAAAATGATCTTGTCAAAATGACGGTTTAGCTATAAAACTATTTTTATTCATTCCTTTTCCTTTGACTTAGTCTCTATGTCTGAGGTTGCCATAGCAGATTGAACCGCCAACTATTTCAGCATATGTTTTACGAAGTGGATGCCATTCTAGCTGCAACCCAGTATTGGGAAACACCCATACACACTCATTCACACACACATACACTACGGACAATTTAGTTTATTGAATTTACCTATACCGCATGTCTTTGGACTGTGGGGGAAACCGGAGCACACGGAGGAAACCCACGTAAACATGGGGAGAACATGCAGATTCCACACAGAAATGCTTATTGGCCTAGCCGGGACTCGGACCAGCAACCTTCTTTCTGTGAGGCGACAGTGCTAACCACTGAGCCACCGTGCCGCCCTCAAATTTCAATTAAAGAATTTAAAAAAAGATTGATCGTTTGGGATGTCAACACTAGTTTTATTTGCTAAACATTTTCGCTTTAAAGGAATGGGTTGATTTTGAGTCTGCTCACCAAATCCTACATGATGTATTTATTAAGGTTTAGTAGTTTGAAGTGGTGTTAGGGAGGCCAGTAGGGAAATCTCAACCTGGGGTCTGTGTAAGTCCTAATACCCCAGTATAGTGAAGGGGACACTATACTATCAGTGAGCACCGTCTTTCGAATGAGACTTTAAACCGAGGTCCTGACTCTGTGGTCATTAAAAATCTCATGGCATTTCTCGTAAAGAGTCATTATTCATACATTCATTCATTCATTCATTTTCTTTTCGGCTTAGTCCCTTTATTAATCCGGAGTCGCCACAGCAGAATGAACCGCCAACTTATCCAGCACGTTTTTACACAGCGGATGCCCTTCCAATCGCAACCTATCTCTGGGAAACATCCATACACACTCATTCACACACACACAAGCACTCATACATTAAGGACAATTTAGCCTACCCGAATTCACCTGTACCACATGTCTTTGGACTGTGGGGGAAAATGAAACACCCAGAGGAAACCTACAGGAATGCAGGGAGAACATGAAAACTCTACAAAGAAACGCTAAGGCTCGAAATAGCAACCCAGCGACCTTCTTGTGAGGTGACAGCGCTACCTACTGCGCCACTGCATCGCAGAGTCATTATCTGGGTTTAAAGAAATCATTTTGGGTAAATAATGTAAATAATTTTTATGTTACTTGCACCGACTGACTTGATCTATTTTCCTTAAAGACTTTAATATATCAACAGGAGACAAAAAATCCTAAACATTTTTTATTAAAGTGCATTTTATGATCTTCAAGGACCTCAGTGTCTTTATATTTTGAGTAAGAAAAATATCACGTTCTCAGGACGGCTTGAGGGTGAGTAAATTAACAGCTTTTTTATTTTTTATTTTTGAGCGAACTGTCCCTTTAATTGCAAAAAGACAGCTAGGATTAGTATTTGTAGGGCCGTTGTAATGTCTAATCAGGTTTGAATGAGCATCACAAATTAATTTTGCTTTCATTTTATACAAATATTTATTATTTTTTATTACTAAAGTGCATTTTATGATCACAAAGAACTTCATTTGCTTAGCATTTTGATTGAGAAATAAATCACATTTTAAATTAGCAGCATTTGTATATTTTTGGCTGAACTGTACCTTTAAGTGCAAAAGACAGCTATGATTGGTGAATATCAGGCCAAATTAATGACTAATTAGGTTCAAATAATATTTATAACAATATATAGATATCTTTGTGATTAAAACATTTTCAGCATCCTGAATTATTTAGCATTCATTCTCTCAAAATATAAACACATTCCACATTCCAGTCTTTTGATAATATGCAAGTAATGTACATTTATATTTCTCATGAAAGGATTATTAAAGCAACTTTCAAAATACTTTTGCATGCATATCCCTTTGTAGGACATCTCATCTTCCCGAGAGCATTTTATGTCCCATAAACATCATATGGCAGCAGAAAATACCATGGGATTCAGAATGCAGTTATATTGTGTTACCTTGAAAGTCCTTTGGGGATTGTATTACAGCAGACTATAAATCTATGAATCTATCTGAAATACAATACACAGAAATCAATATGCAGTTTTGTTCTCTAATTCATAATTTATAAAGAACAAACATTATAGCCTCATCAATTATGATGGTTTAATGTACTGTGTAAAAATTATCTGTTAATTAACAGTTTCTGTATTTCGTGTAGTGTTTCGTTTTGATGTTAAAAATTCAACTCAAGGGTTTAACAAAGTGACTTTTATTGACATTTTAGTAGTTTGAAATAATATAATGCTTAAGAAATAATATCTATAGATGTAAAATAACAGAAAATGTACTAGCAGTTTATTACAAGCTTTTGTATCGTAATTTACATCACCAACCCAGACAATATATCACATTAAACTATTGGAAATGTTAATAAAAAGTCACGTATTTCAAACTTCCTCAAGGTTAAAAGTTGTTGTAAGAAAGACCAAGGTCCCGTAATGCAATTTAAAAGCATGAATAAAAAGGAATAAATAATAACAGCTAATTTACAGATATTTTTACTGTGTGTAATAAATGAACTGCATGGATGCACTTTATTTTACAGTATGTGTACTGGGCTGTATTAAGGTAAATACATGGGTTCAGGGGTTGGTTTAAAGCCTATGAACTGGAAGTTGTTGAGACTTTTATTTCAGTATGTTGATGAAACGGAATATTAAGTAGGGGGCGGGGCTTTCATTTTGCATGTCATTCCTTAAAAGCAAAGTAACAATAAGAGGGGCGGGGTTTAAGAATATTGTGGTTAAATCCGTCAAACTGACCTCAACAGAGAAGTACCGCAACTCCAAACATAGAAGGATATGGTCAAACTTTGATTAAAGATCACCAAAACATTTTTTGTGCATTAACTTCCCTGATTGTTTTGTTCACCTAAAGAGTAACAATGTGTGCTAGCAAAATAAACATTGTACATTTGGAGATTTCAGATTTTATTTATTGCCCAGTTTCAAGAGTTCACACTTAGCTGATGATTGATGATAAAGCTTGTTTGGCAAGCTGACCCAGGAGAGAGCCCAGAGCTCATAAGATCCTCAAGCCCTGGGCTCTCTCCCATTAGCAGGGCGAGAGGGGAGTTTGAGCTCTGGTAAATCGTGATGAACTCCCCCGACTTGTTATTGGCTAATGATAAATTATAGTGATAGCTATACTGCTTGCTAAGAGCTCGTCTATGGTGCTAATTTGGTCGAATTACTCGTTCCACATGTTTTTGGACTGCAAGCACGGGGAGAACATGCAAACTCTGCGCATAATTGTTGACAGGTCTAGTAAGGACTTTTAACCAGTGACATTCTTGCTGTGAGGCAATTACAGGGCCACAGTGTCGCACATCTAGAAAAAGGAGAGAGGAGTAGGGGTGGGAGGGGGGATTCTTCAAGACGAAGATACTAAGGTAAGAAACTCTGGTTATTTATAGTGAGTTAGGAAACGTCTGATTGATGAATCATGTGTTAGCTAATGCGGGACCAGCCGTGGACAAAAGTAAGCACATGCTCCTCTCGAAATTAGTTTAGAAATAAACCCCACTGATTTAAAGACTGTGATAAACACATGCATAACAGGACTGTTAGGTGCTATCAAAATGTATCCAATCAACTGCCTTGGATATTAGCAAATCATCTGGTCAAACAGAAGCTTCCACTGTGATTTATGGCCATAATGACTGTACACGATCATAAGCCACGGTTGCCCTTGTTGATATTCACAAAGTCTGCCATGCGTGTGACTCACTTCTATTTTTGAAAAGTGTTTTCTGAAGTGTTGGAAAACTACTCATCTTAAATTCCTCATCCCAGCGGGCTTCGCAACCATCTGTGATTTCAGCCTCTTTCTTCTCCTCGCTCTCTCCCACTCATTTACTCTGTCCATATTTCTGTCCCTTTGAGAGCACCAGACATCTGGAGTTGTGCTCCTGTCTTGTTGTGCTCTAATAGAACAGGCTGTTTAGGACTCTGTTCTCCTTCCCGAATTTCATTCTCATGAATGCGATTAATAGATCTCGCTCAAGAGCCTTGTCTCCAGGTAACCTCTCTAGATGTGACTATGATTACCCAAACAGCTATTTACATGGGATTTTCATGTGTCCTTCTGTTTCAGCGTTTCATACAAGCATCTGTGTTTTTTAAACCGTGTTTGCAAATATATGCAAGGGCTGAGAGTGATTTAATTGTAAATGCGCTGTATTCAATTTCTAAACCTTTAAGGGTAGGTTTATGCTCTAAATATGTAGTTAAAGGGATAGTTCACCCAAAACTTGTCACAATCCTGTTTAGAAAATGTTGGAAAATGGAAACCATCACTAACCTGATTTCACCAAGTAGGACATGTTCGTGGATTAACATCTATGTTGATCCTGAAACAACATTTAAATTAGCCAATCAGAATTAAGGGATACGTTTACCGTAAGTTTAGGCTTACGGTTAGGTTTGTGCACTTCTACATGATTGCTATCCAACTATTATTCCCCTTTGATTTTGTGAATAATTTACAGTTATGGTTGGGTTTAGAGGTAGGGAATAGGTATGGATTATATTTTCGAACAAAAATATTGTTCCAGGATCAACATAGATGTTAATACAAGATCGCATAGTACTTGGCAAAATCCGTAACTACTGACTTCCATTGTAATTTTCCTACTGTGGAAGTGAATGGTTACTGTTTTCGAACATTCTTTAACCGTCCTACTTGTCAAAAATGACCCAAGTATCATTTTATTAGCAGTAAAAAAATACAAATAAACAAATAAATAAATAAAAAAAATTCCATCTTAAAATTTTGTGACTTAATATATTTATTTTGGTGACAATTTTTACTAAATTGACCATGACTTTATAAAAAAAAAAAGAGTTTTTTTATAATATTAATCAAAGGCGGATAATAGCAACTATTATTCCCCTCTGATTTTAGGAATAATTCACTGTTATGGTTGGGTTTAAGGGTAGGAATAGATATGGATTACATTTTCCAACAAAAATGATGTTCCTGGATCAACATACAGTAGATGTTAATCCAGGATCTCATCGTACTTGGCAAAATTATGACTTGCCATAACCCTGGACTTCCATTGTAATTTTCGTATTATGGAAATGAATGATTAGAACAGGTCTGGATGTAGACCTGGTGCAGTGCAATCTGAGCTGCATCCAATGTTTTCTAATGCGCTCACCTTACCCCACCCCTAACCCTACCCATCACAGTGACTTCACTCGCTCAGTTGAGTTCAATGTGTCTAACATTGCATCACTGCAGTCTAAGCTTACATCATCAAAGCTGCATCCAGATACTGTTGGAATTTTGTATTGTTTTCGAACATTATTTAACCCTCCTATAATTGACTTAAATGTCAAAAATTACCCGAGCAACATTTTAACTTTTTTTTTTCATCTTGAAATTTGGTGACTTAACATCTTAAATACGGTGACATTTCTTTCTAAATTGACCCCAACATTAGAATAAAAAAAAGAGTTATCTTATATTTTTATACAGAAACTGGCACACACTGCACAATTATGCAAAATATAACACACACACCCAACACACACACACAGACATGTAAACACTTCAATCAAACTATTACTGTCATGACTTGTGGGGGGAATCATGAAAAGACTAATTAAAAAGCAACTTGTGTAAACACCTTAATCATATTATTGTCTTATTCAGATTAAGGCAAATCACTTGATTACTGATGTCTGTGTAAACATAGTCATTAAAGAAAAACTTCACACTTATGAGGTTAAAACTAAACATTCACGTAGTTTGTGATGAAAATGAGGTTGTATATTTATGCAAAAATACAAGATTGAAATACAATCTATCTGCTTTATTTTAGAGGATTACTGGTCATTCTTTGACCCAAAGGGTGAACAGTTTATATAGAATTCTAGGAAAAGACAAGGGTTAAAATATCTTCTTTTGTTTTCAGCAGAAAAAAGAAAGTCATAAAGGTTTGAAACCACTTGAGAGTGAGTAGATTGTGTGTAAAATTTTATTTCAATTTATAATTAAAATGTTATCCCTTTAAAAACTAAGAGGTTTAAGCACTTTTGGGAAATGTTAATTACTGGATGCATACAGTCATCAAAAAGATTCCCATTCTTCACACAAGCTTTTGAAAATTACAACAAAAACAGTAGGTGATGGTTTCACTTATGTATGTGCATGCTTAGTTAGTGAGTTAGTGAGTTAGTGAGTTAGTTAGTTAGTTAGTTAGTTAGTTAGTTAGTTAGTTAGTTAGTTAGTTAGTTAGTTAGTTAGTTAACATTATTTGTTCCCATTGGGAGATTTGCAGTATACAACAACAAGGACATCAGACAATTTCACATTTGGCATTTATATAAATAATTAATTTAAAACACTGAAGTACTCTAAATAAATATCCAGTATGCTGGCCATCAACTTTTTCTAAAAGGGAAGGAATTAAAAGGCTTAATTGCTTGACGGATAAATTATAATTTGGACCCATTTCTTACGTGTCTGGAACACAATATTGACTATTTGATGGTAAAAATTTGAAGGTGTATGATAAAGAATGTCTCTCATCATGATAGCCTTATTTAATACTCTTTCTTTGTATATACTATCAATATTCTTTAGTTTTATTCCCAACAACGTACTGGCTGTTGTTACCACCTTCCCCAATGACCTCTTCCCCTGCATGATGTCACTATTTTTGACAAAAATCTTACTTTTTAGAGTTCTTTAAAACACTTGTTAATGAATGGCTGAAACGGCTGTGTAAATGTACCCTTATGAATTCAGAGTAAAAACAAAAACGTGATTTTATTTGCAAACATGGCATGTTCTGTCTACAATTATGCAACTGTATGTTCGCATTTGTACAATAGTGGACTAGGACTGTATGAGAAATAAGCCCTGCATCATTTTATCTGATATCAGCAGAAACTAACTTTAACCAGTAATGAACCCTAAATTGAATTAAACCCACACATGGCCATATGGAAAAGCCAATTTAAATGAATAACTATAAATGGCTTTTTGCTTAGCCTGTATGAATTCATTTTCAGTGCATTATCAGTAAAATCATCCTCCATCTCGGTTGGATCAATTGCTGCTCTTTATCACATTACATGAATGCGTTTCTATTTCAGATGAGTGCCCTTTAAGTTTTTACAGTGATGGACGTTTAACTATCGTCTTAAATCCCCAAATCCCAGACTTTCAGCCACGTGCATAAACTGTCATGTGAAGCCGTTTTAGATTATATTTAATCTTTGTGTATGTGTATATTGGCATAAATTAACATGGGACTTTTTTTGTCCCAACAGTAAATTATTTGAAGCATCCTCAAGCATCATCTGTTAGTTTGAGCCGGGGGTAAAGGCCATCTGGTAATTTCCCTCTGGGTTCAAGGGTCAACAGCGTTCGTTTCCTCTGGATATCCATAATGAACTCATATTGTCCTTCTCCTTTTTCACTATCTCTGCTGTTTTCTTAAAGTTGAGAAAACTTGTTTTGCAGAGAGACAGTGAAATACACTATGGTAATGATGCCTATTTGAAAATCACATCTGCATGTGAGTGTGTGTGTGTGTGTGTGTGTACTTGAGCTTGTGTGTACGAGTGCACACTTGAGCCGAGGCTGTTCCAGAAATTCATTTATCCCATCACCATGTGAGTGCGGATAAGGTGATGGTGGCTAGTTTGAAGAAGACTCCCTTGAAAATCTTTAAGCCCCTTTTCAAAGGATTACCCACGGTGGCATCGAACACTCAACAATGCACGCGGAGGTACTGAGGGACTAGCCGTAAGTTTAATTAGAAACATGGAGGGAGGTCGCTGGGCTATCTGCTGGAAAAATGAACACATTTTAGTCCCGGCCCTCGCATAGGCACTCTGCTGTCAGGATGCAGGGACTTCAAAGGGAAGAGGCGTGCGGGTATGGTTTCAGCTCTGTTTGGTTTGCTTGGAGAGACGTTTACAGACAGAACATGCTGGAAGCTCGGGCCGACCTTTCTGCGCATCCTGTTTCAAACTGTGCATTGAATATAAATCAACGTCAGATGGAAATATAATTGCCCACATGCACACTGCAAAGTTTCGGATACAATAGCCGCAGTGAATTCCCTAAATCCAGGCTTACGATCAAGTCTCAAAGGCAATGTGTAACTATGGTACATTTTAATTAATTAATTGCAAATTTGTATGTACTATCTCCTTCATATTTTTTGTGCACATACCCCAGTTATTTTTAGAGGAAACCCATGCCAACACTGTGAGAACATGCAAACACCAAACAGAAATGCCAACTGGCTCAGATGGGATGTGAACCAGTGCCCTTCTTGCTGTAAGACGACAGTGCTAACCACTGAGCCCCCATGCAAATAAAATTACAAAAATAAATAATCAAAATAAATAGGATTTCATCTCTGTTATTTGCAGATGATGTTGTTCTGTTGGCTTCATTGAACATGGACCTTCAACATGCACTGGGGCGGTTTGCTACCGAGTGTGACGTGGCTGAGATAAGAATCGGCACCCTCAAGTTCGTGGCCATGGTGCTCCACTGGAAAAAAGGTGGTTTGCCATCTCCAGGTTGGAGGAAAGTCCTTACCCCAGGTGGAGAAGTTTAAGTATCTAGGGGTTTTGTTCACAAGTGAGGGAAGGATGGAAAGTGGGATTGACACGTGGATTGGTGCAGTGGCAGCAGTAATGTGGTCGATGTATTGGTCCATTGTGGTAAAGTAGGAGCTGACCTGAAAAGCTCTTGATAAACTGATCAATCTACGTTCCTACTCTCACCTATGCTCATGAGCTTTGGGTCATGATCGAAAAGACAAGATCTTGGATACAAGCGGCCAAAATGAGTTTCCTTCACAGGGTGGCAGGGAGCACCCTTATAGGTAGGGTGAGGAGCTCTGTCACCTGGGAGGAGCTCGGAGTAGAGCTGCTACTCCTCTACATTGAAAGAAGTCAGCTGAGGTGGCTCGGGCATTTGTTTCGGGTGCCTACTGGACGCCCACCTAGGGAGGTGTTACAGACATGTCCCACGGGGAGGAGGACTCGGGGAAGACCCAGGACACGCTGAAGGGACTATGTCTCTCTGCTGGCCTGGGAACGCACCCAGAGGAGCTGGAGAAAGTGTCTAGGGAGAGGGAAGTCAGGGGTTTCTCCTAAGCCTGCTGCCAGCGCGACCCAGCCCCGGAAAAGTGGACGAAAATGAAATGAAAAAATCCCTGCCCTTGTTAACTGTATGAGTATGCAAATATGCGATAATGAACAAGTAACCATTAGACTTTTTGGCATCTTGTAAGGGTGATCAAAAAACATTAAAGGTGTCTTAAATTAAAATGAAAGTTTTTTAGATGTTAGTTTTAGTCTGTTCGTTTAAAGGATATCTAAAAGTCTATTAGTGTGCTCCAAAACAGACAAAATTTACATTTAGCAAATATAATATAACTAATTGAACTAAATTAAACTAATTTTGACTAAATTTGTCATTTTTTTCACTCCACCTCATTATTTGGTTTCTCATTAATTCTTGGCCAATCAAATGCTTTCTAGTATCTGCGTTTAATCTCAACCACTCTAACGGGGAGAGCTCTATTAAAAATAAAAGGCTATTGGCTGTTTTTTAAAGGGGAGGAGCTATGTCCCACCCTCTCTTTATTTTTCAGTGGAGATTGACATCATAACATTGAATAAAACTCCACATTTCAAAGCACTTTATGGGACCTTGAAGGCCAAAGACTAAGCTCATTCACAGATTTGTGTGACAAGATTGAACATGAATGAAATCTAGACTTGAGACTTTTAGGTCTGACTCACTTTTTTGAAGAGCAAATGTTAATTTGGCCACATGCTAATTTTGACTAATGTGATAATAGTGACCATAAAAGTGCTTGTCAGGCAACTTCGAATACTTAGCATCCTTGTTAGTGCATCCACTGCTGCTCACAGTAAGGGCAAGTAGGACAAATATTATACTGTTTAAATATACCAAAAGTTATCCTGATGCCATGACCCAGATATGAGTGATGTTTAGGGGTAAGCTAGTAAGAGCTGTCAAAACCTTACTTTAATAGGAGGCACAGTATTGACTGGCACTAGAGGTCATTGCATTCTTGATAGTGTATCTGATTCCATGCTGGTAGGCAGGTAGAACCTTAGGGGATTACATTGGTGCCGTGACCCGATGGCAGTGAGGTTGGGGTGAGTGTAGCAGAAGCCAGCTGGCAAGAGCTGTGTGAATAAAACACACTCTCCTGGCCTCAGGAGGAGCAATATTCTGACTGGTACTAGAGGCTACACTTTTTTTAGCATCCTTGTTAGTGCATTCACCTCCCACACCAGAATCTCACTCAGAGTGGGGTGAGTAGAACTGTAGTAGAGTAAATGTAACAGTGAATGTAACAGAGGCCAGTTAGTAGCAGCTAATGTATGTAAAGAAACCACACTCTCTTAGCCTCAAGAGATGCACTACATACGTCCACTAGGAGGAGTTTTATTGGTGTCGTGACCCAGATATTAGAGGTGTATAGAGGAGTGAAAGTAATAGAGGTCAGATAGAAGGGGCTTGAGGCTATATTGTTAGACATCCTAATTATTAGTGCATCTTCCATGCAACTTTTAAATAAAGGTTGTCTGGGCTGTTCATTACAAGTGTCTTTTGACATGAAAACACTTAAAAAGATTCTTTGTGCATTTATAGTCTGCAACTTTGTCAATTTCTATTTATTTGTTTGTTTGCTAAATGTATGTATTGGTTAGTTTATTCATCTCTTAGCAAATTTGCACAGGTGTTTGACACGGTCTCACACATAATCATTAAAAAGGATATACATAAAGACATAGTGAGTACTAAAAATGGGCCAAGGTAAATTTGAATCTTATCCATCCATACCTCCTGTATGTATAGCATGCTCCATTTTGGGCTTGTATGTCAAACAATTTTTAGTTTCTTTTAAAGGTGCAGTATGTACTGCAAAAGCAACGGAACACGATAGAAGGAATATTTTCATATTAAAAGGAGTTTTTGTTCTAACCAACACCTGAAATTTATATTTTAGTAATGGCTTCTTTTTCTTGACAAAACTGACAATGATCACCTCAGGTACACCTCATGTGCTTTATTCAGTCTTGAAGGCTAATAATGTGAGTTTGACTGCCATTTTAAATTATATTTATTGCCATACTATTGAGAGCAGCAGCAGCAGATTCACCTCAGATCTTGAAAATAAAATAAACCTTTTGAAATTGAACTTCAGAACTGTGAGAGTAAACCAACACATATTAGTGATTCAGCATCTACATTTAATAATGTTAAAGAGGTTTAATGTGTATTAATTAGATTATAAACCTTACCATTTTGTTGGAGTGCAGTAAGTGCACAGTTCTGTGCTTCTGAATGTATTAAAATTTTTATTGTGTTGTGTCAAACAACCAAATTGCTTATCACTGCAAATCTCATCACGTAGCGTGTTGTTAGGACTTGGGTTACAATGTAACCTGCTCACCTAATGTTTACGGTCATAATATTCATATTATTTGCTAATTAATAACCTCATGTAAACTCTGACTCTGCATCTCAATTTTAGCTACTGTCCACCGGAGGTTGCATTTCAGTCACAGACGCATACTTTGAGAGTTTTCCTGACCGAACAATGTTATTCTAGTTTCCGCAACCCGAGGTGCTGAATAATAATTGGCTATATTGACTATAGGCGGGTTAAATGACCAAAACAAAGACAGTTGTTCCAGGACATAACTCACATTTTTAAAGCAGAATATCTGACTTTAACATTGTTTTTCAGATGAACAAGAATGTTCACTTGGCATGTTTCTTAAATATCTACAAACATATTATGGTATTTTTACGTTTTAGAAGAGTTAAAAACTATAAGTCTTTAGGGCACCCACTTTTAGGGTTGTCATGTCCATTTATTATTATCATCTTGGGGTTTGTTTTTTATAGTTTTGTTGAGTGGGTGTGGGGGAGGGTTGTTTGGCCATAATTCTTCTAATGCAAGGTTTATTTTTAAATGCTAAGAGCACTCACTTTTAGGATTCCCATGTACATTTATTATTAGCATCTTGGCATTATTAGCTTTTTTATAATGTGAGTTGGGTGGATAGGTGGTTTGGGGGATTTGTTTAGGCCTACTTTTTCTAATGCAAGTTTTATTTTTGGTTTGCTTATGAAACCCATTTACAGTTTTTTTATAACAAGTTCTGGCATCACTGTCTAAAATGTAAAAGCCGCAGGGCTGGTGAGCACAATTAAAAGGTGAAGCGACAAACACACTTAGCTGTAGGTCAATGTTTTTTTGGGTTTTTTTTGCCACTGGTCTGATTAATCTAATTACCAAATAAGAACAGTAAGATACGAGGAACAGTTTGATCATTTCAACCAGTTTTTGCTTCTGACAGACACGCAAAATGTAAGTCCTTTGATATTTGTAATCAAATAACAGTATATCAAGTTCAACAAATTACTCCTTGAGGGGTTTATTTAAATTTTCTAGTCTCTGTAATCTTGCTTCTTTTATAACACAAGAAGCTGGTTTGGAAATTGCATCATTTGCAATTTGTTGATCTCCTGAGGTGCCAAGCAGAATGCTTAATAATTACCTATGAAATCTTGTCCATGGCGCTCAAGGAGAAAAAACTGATTGTTTTTGGAGAACAAAAAAAAAACCCCGGGCATCAACATCAACCGCAAACAGAAATTGGTTATTACGTTCTAAGCTCTCATAATTTGTATATCAGACAGCCTAGTACATAAACACACACACATACACACACACAAACTACAGTACATCAACAACAACTTTTTATAAACTTGTCACTACTGATTGTTCTCCAATGAAACCATTATGTCAGAGAGAAAATAGGCCTCGCACACCCACATCTATTCATCTCAGTGATTACCAATGTGAATGCTGCTTTATATTTGGATTGGTTGGAAATTGACATTTATTATCCTTGATGACAAAATGCACAGGCGGTGGACTCCATCATTGTCATCTTCTTTTCCCGCTGAGAGTAACGGGCAATTCAGACTCGGAGGAATCTCGGCTTCACTCATAAGGGTTTGTTATTGAACGCTTTTCTGTGAATTGCCGTCCACCGTCTCGCAGGATGGATGTGCTGAGGTAAAGCGCTGGAGTAATTTGTGGATGTGCTGAATTCAAGGTCATGGTTTTGATATGCTGAACAATCGCAGATTTTGCACCCCTAGTGAAATGGGAACCTGGTGCCTTCTCAGATAAACTATAAGAAAAATCATTTCTCAAATAAATAATGTGAAAATAAGTAAAGATTTGCTTGATTCGTCTGTTATTTTGGTTTACTTACTATTGTGAAACTGTAACAGTAGAGACACACTTAAATTCTGCAATTTCCAGAATCTATTTATGTTGGTATTAAAGGGATAGTTTACCCAAAAATGAACACTTCCTCAGCATTTATTCATGCTCAACTTTTTTTCTTTTGTTAACCACAAAACAAGATATTGAAGCTATTGATATCCATAGTAGGAGAAAAATACTATGGAAGTACATGGCTGATTATATAAGCAATATCACACCTGTAGCACTGTGATAATGCTGTCTATCAGCACTTGTTCATCTGCCATTCATATCTGCAGCTGACCATCAGAACAGCAGAAACCATTGCTAATTCACAAACATCACCTTAGAATAAACTTAGTATTTGAATGATTCTCTTGCGTAATGTCTAAAGTGATGACAAAACAGGTGATTGTGCTTACATTTTAAGATAATAAGGCAGAACGGTATGAAATGCCATCAGTCTTCAAGGATTTTTCGCAGTAATTCTGTTGAAATTAGCAGTTCACAATAATTAACCCTGAAAAAGCCAAAGCAAAGCAAACAGATTACAATGGTTCAGCAATACAAAATACAAAGGAGAGATCGACTTGCTCAATATGACAGGCTGATGGCCGCCAAAGTGAAGAATCTCAGAAATTATGCAAACATATTTTATAATAGGCACTGAAAATAGGCTGAAAATTACAATCTGACATTATATACACTCACTGGCCACTTTATTAGGTACACTTTTCCAACTGTTCGTTAACGCAAATTTCTAATCAGCCAATCACATGGCAGCAACTCAATGCATTTAGGCATGTAGACATGGTCAAGACGATCAGCTGCAGTACAAACCGAGCGTCCTAATGGGGAAGAATAGGTATTTAAGTGACTTTGAATGTGGCATGGTTGTTGATGCCAGATAGGCTGGTCTGAGTATTTCAGGAACTGCTGATCTACTGGGATTTTCACGCACAACCATCTCTAGGGTTTACAGAGAATGGTCTGAAAAAGAAAAAATATCCTGTGAGTGGCAGTTCTGTTTTGCTCAAATGCTTTGTTTTTGCCAGAGGTCAAAGGAGAATAACCAGACTGACTCGAGCTGATAGAAAGGCAACAGTAATTCAAATATCCACTCATTACAACCGAGTTATGCAGAAGAGCATACTTCTGTCAGCTCAGAACAAGAAACTGAGGCTACAATTTGCTCAAGCTCACCAAAATTGGACAATAGAAGATTGGGAAAACGTTGCCTGATCTGATTAGTTTCAGTTTCTGCTGCAACATTTGCATGGTAGGGTCAGAATTTGGCATCTACTACATAAAAGTATGGATCCATCCTGACTTGTATAAATGATACAGGCTGTTGGTTGTGGTGTAAGGGATATTTTCTTGTATTAAGGCAGTTTCGAATACAAAAGGGGGTCAAACCCTGCACCTAATAAAGTGGCAGGTGAGTGTATATTAGTATAATTTTAATTAACATGAAATCAATGGACAATTTGTTACTTTTTGAAGAATTATTTCACTGTTTATTATAAATGCTGTATTTTGCAGTTAGATGGAAAAAATCAATCAATCAATTTTTTTCAGATATACGTCACAATATATAGGACAAAAATAAAGGAAATTGCAGTTTCTTTTGCATTGCAACTTAAAGCACTAGCTCATCCCTTTTAAAACTTTGAAACTCCAGCCTGCTAGAAATACCCTTGTATGACAAATGCTGAAGTGTACTTTGTAAATGGCTCTCCATTGGACATCATAAATGATTCAGGCAGTAAATTTATAGGCTGTAATCTTTAGCTTTTAGTTCATGGGAAAAACTGCCCACATAAATCTAAAACATGATCACTTGAGTTCTGGCTTGTGAAAGGGTGGGAAATAATTTTTTTCATTAGCTTGTTTGTTTGACCAATACTATAAAATCAAATTAAAATAAGAAACTATCCAAGAATACATATGGCATTTTCTGGAATGTGTATTTTAACATTACTGAAAAAAATTAAACTACAGCATCTAGTGTTTTCAACAGATAAGCACATCTTGTTCAGAAAATGTAACATTCAAATTCTTGTTATTGAAATTCTGGTGAAGTTGCTTGAAATGTGCATTTTTTTTTCAATGTGTAATTCAATGTAATTTAAACTGAAACATAAAGACAAGGTGGCACAAAGAGTAGCCCCTCCCCTTTAAATAACAGCCAATAGTGTTTTGTTTTTATTACAGCCCTATCATTGAGTGGTTGCGCTTGAGTGCATCGAGTGAGAAGCGTCTTGAACAGGGCGGAACTTGTCAGTAACCAGAGAGCATTTGATTGGTCAGAAGATTTGTTGAAAAATTGAAGTATGAGGTGACATTAAAACAAGAAGATCCATTAAGGTGGAAGTGACAAATGGCAAGCTTTGGATATCGAATGCAAACTAGCTCATAGATAACCTTAAGATACTGGTGCTAAAATCCAAAAAACTGATAAAACTTTAATTTACCCTCCAAATTCATAAGTACACAAATCTACTTTTTCCAACCCAGGCTCATTCTGATTACGTACCCCTATATACATTTCTGGAGAGAGCAACATTTGTCCCAGGAGCTACGTTTTTTTGCAGCTTTTGTTTTCATGAATACACTAGAGAACGCTGTGTGAGAATTTTCAGTTCTCAAATTTATCTCGCAAGTGCCATTTCTGCCTGCTGTCCGCATGTAAATCCACCAAAGGCCGCTGTCAACGGACTGACAGACTGACTGACTGACTGACTGACCAACCACCCGATCAATCTACCCACCCCCTTCCTTCCATAAACCCAACCAATCGTGTTTTCAAAAGCACAGATTGACCTGCCCATCCCCTTCCTTATACCCAACCAACAGTGTTTTAAAAAGCAATCCAGAAAAAGAAAAGCCCCATGGTTTTTACCACATTTTCAGATTTTACCACATTCTCACCCTGTTATTTATTTATTTATTTATTTTATTTTTTAGCCTTATTTATTTTATTTTTTAGCCCCACAACTGGTAACAGCAGAAAAGCCGTCCATACGGAGGTAAAGTGGTCAGCTGGTAAGCAAGAAAAGTAGAGTAGAGTTTAATTTAAGTACGAAATATAACCATACGTAGCTCTGGCTACATAATTCGTGATCTCCAGAAATGTATATAGGGCTACATTTTCAGAATGAGCCGATTTTGACTTATTCTCATTAGATCAAGCAGAATTAATTTCATGAATCCATGCTGTTGCAGGCCATTTTAGATTTCAAAACAATTTAAGGAAGCGCATGTCAACATTTCAGCCTGAAACTTCATGTCACAAATTGTGACCCGTAGGCTCTACAATGTTTAAACAGACACTGTAATGTCAAGCGTGCCTCCTTGCAATATTCATTTGACATGTAACATCTTTCAAAAGAAAACACTCATGCCATAGACCTCCCCACTGACCCCGCTCCAGTCACACAACATAGACATCCGGCACTGTTAAACTAAGTAAACAAATTCATGAGCAAATATGATTCATGCGGTCCAACTGTCAGACAGGGAAGGACACAATTCCCACTGGGAGCTAAACTAACCTTTGCTGTTTTCCAGGTCATTCCTGCAGGGCGCGGGAGGCCAAAGTAGAGTCAGCCCAAAATACTGTTCCCATGCAGCTCAGGCTAGATGTGACAGAATTAGACCTTTCGTCTCCGACACTTTAGAATGAGACTGGCCTGTGTTTTAAAATTAGCCAAATAAAGAGAACATAGACTGAAAGGATGTGCGCTTAACTTTGGGAGATGTCAGGTTTAGGAGTGCAGTAATGGCTATGGGCAAATATGTTTGGATGTCTGTTAGACATTGTTGATGATTCAGAAGTTCATCTGCTGAAAATATTCAGACCTCCCCTGCAGTGTCATTGTCCTGGCAGCAAACCAAGAGAAGCAATTCACGAGAGCGTGAACTGACCACACATGGGTTGATGCATGGAATCTGCTGGTCTATTTAAGAATTATTTTAAAATAAAGGACATTAGCAACTTTAACATATTAAAGAGTGATTTGTGTGTAACGGGGAAGCACTGTTATTGATGAAAGATTACAGTATAACACAGCATCTTACAGAAGCAGTGTTTTAGTGCTTCTGCTCCAAATGATTCCTAACATTATAATGCTGACAAACAGATCTGATTGGAGATTAAGAGGACAGAATCCGCACTCTTAAAAACAAAAGCTGTAAAAGGGTGCACTGTAAAAAAAAAAAAATCTGTAAATATGCAAGCCATTAAATTACAGAAATATACCGTAAAATAACGGATAATAAATTAAAGAAATTTACCTTAAAATAATGAATATTAAATAACAGAAATGTCCTTAAATTTCGGGTAAATTTCTGTAATTTAATATCAGTTATTTTACGGTAAATTTCTGTAATTTAATATCTGTTATGTTACTGTAAATTTCTGTCATTTAATATCAGTTATTTTACGGCAATTTTTTGTAATTTAATATTCGTTATTTTACGGTAAATTTCTGTAATTTGATATCCATTATTTTATGGTAAATTTCAGTAATTTATTATTTGTTATTTAACAGCATTTTTTGTAATTTAATATACGTTATTTTACAGTAAATTTCTGTAATTTAATATACGTTATTTTACAGTAAATTTCTGTAATTTAATATCTGTTATTTTACGGTAAATTTTTGTAATTTAATATTTGTTATTTTACGGTAAATTTCTGTAATTTAATATCTGTTATTTTACTGTAAATATCTGTAATTTAATATCTGTTATTTATTATTCATTATCAGTAAATTGTAAACTTATATCCTACTCATGAAAGGTAAAAAAAGCAGGAAGAAAAACTTAGTCATAAAGAAATACTCTTTTTAATTGATAGGTACAGCAAACACAAAACAATTCTTCAAACTATAAAAAAACTTTTTTTATAAACCAAAAAATAAAACGTGTGATTGGGGAGGAAATTAAAGCTGTGAGTAAAGGGAGATTATTTTTCATTATGATAGCGAGCTCCTCAATGTAAACTAATCTAGCTTTCATCTCTTTTCTACCGTTATACATGGGGGGAGGATGCTGTAAATATTTAGTTGGGATGTAGCGTTACGCTTAAACTAAGTTTAGTGGTGCAACATAAAATATTTAGTAATGTGTACGTTGTAACTTAGTGTCCCTTTAAGTCACAACTAGGCTACGTTTAAATTTAAGCACTGCTGGTGCAACCGGGCCCAGGTATGTAATTTAATAAGTAGGGGGGCAGTATGAAAAAAATTATGTTTCATGGTATAAGTAATTTTATTTCTTGCAACAATACAATCCACAATATGTGTAATTTTTTTAAGATTCAGATTTATATCCAATCTGAATGTTGAACAAATCCAATGATGTATGGTTTGTATAGGATAACACAGCATTTGGCTGAGATATAACTGTTGAAAATCCGGAATCTGATGGTTCAAAGAAAATCTAAATACTTATTAAATCATCTTTAAAGTTGTGCAAATTAAGTTCTTAGCAATACGCATTACCAAAAGTTCAGTTTATTTTGGCATTAAAGAAAACCGATAATCACCTTTAATTACGATAAGTACTTTCCCACAAATGCACCTGTGCAGCACAAGTTTTGGGGTCCAGGGTCACATTCATTCATTCATTCATTTATTCATTCATTCATTCATTCATTCATTTTATTTTCGACTTAGTCCCTTTATTAATTAGGGGTTGCCACAGCGGAATGAACCACCAACTTATCCAGCATATGTTTTATGCAGCGAATACCCTTCCAGCCGCAACCCATCACTGGGAAACACCCATACACTTCCATTCACACTCATATACTACGAACAATTTAACTAACCAAATTCACCTATAGCGCATGTCTTTTGACTGTGGGGGAAACCGGAGCACCCGGAGGAAAACCCACGCAAACATGGGGAGAACATGCAAACACACACAGAAATGCCAACTAACCCGGTGACTTGAACCAGCAACCTTCTTGGCTGTGAGGTGACAACACCCACTACGCCACCGCGTTGCCCACTGCGCCACCCCGTTGCCCCAGGGTCACAACAGGTAGTTATTCTAGAAAATAAACTAAAAATTTTATATTATTAAATATTTAATACATTCTAGGCATTTAAACTCTTGCATTCACTGAAAAGTTGTGTTGAAGCTAAATCATTTATATCGTTCTTAATTTTCCTAAGTCCATTTAAGCTACCCAATCAGGCCAACACCTATCAAATTATAACTCTATTTATCATTATGGTTTAATTATCGTCTTTACAAAACATTTGTTTAAAAGTTAGAACAATAAGGTCAATATGGAACATATTGTAGACCAAATACGGTGAGGACACTGACCTGGACAGACTGTTGTGCATTTTATAGTATTTAAAGAGTTTTGTTGAAGGACATGTGTATGTATACAACTAGAGTTTGCTTGTTTTGACACATTATTTCAAATATGTCGCTAAGAAAAAAACTCATTTGAATTCTTTTAATGGACACATCATGATTTTGCAAAGTACGATGCGATTCTGGATTAACATCTGTGTTGATCCTGGAACATAATTTTTGTTTATTTGTCTAATCCATACCTATCCCCTACCTTTACACCCACATAAGCTGTAAAATCCTTCCCAAAATCAGAGGAGAATGATAGTTGGATAACAATCATGTAGACTTGCATGAACCTAACCTTAAGCCTGAACTTAACATAAAAATTAAACATATCCCTTAATTCTAATTGGCTGATTGGAATGTTGTTCCAGGATCAACATAGATGTTTATTCAGGAACATGTCCTACTTGGTGAAATCAGGTTGGCTCTTTTGATGGGGAAAATAAAAGTATTTTCTGCTGGACAACCTGAACGATTAAAAAAAATTCTTAGCATTTAGCTCTGAATAAGTCTGAAATTTTATTCATAACGGATGTTCATAACGGTCTTTAAAAGACTTAAATATGACTTTGTGAAACCTGCAGAAACCATGTTGTTAAATTTGGTACAGTAAGGCTGCACAATATTGGGTTTTTGCCAATATTGTTAAACTCATTTTGTCTGAGCTGATGGCAAAATGTTTTCTGTTTGATTGTTTTTGAGAAGTATTCATTTACAGGTTAAAAAACAAGTCTGAGATTTATATTCCCAATAAGGTTTAGCTTCTCACAATAAACAAAAATCAGACATCGGTGATTTTATGACCCCAATTGATGCTTTGCTTCAAAATAGAGTTAACATTTCTACATTTTCATCTTTTCTATTAGTACAACAGCATCCCCTGAACAAATTTCTCATGGGGCAGACACTAGGACCCAGCAGGTTTCTGTCCGAGTCATTAACATATTCATGAAATCATATCAACAATAATACAAGTCTGTATATTAATTGACAGGCTAATTAGAACCCCACAACTTTAATTTCCAGCCATTAACAATGAAGATGAGTTGTTTTGTAAGATGACGGGATCATATATGTCAAATTTGAGGCTGGGTTATGTTATTATGCTTATAAAAATCAGGGTGGCACGGTGGCTCAGTGGTTAACACTGTCATCTCACATCAAGAAGGCTGCTGGTTCAAGTCCCGGCTAGACTGGTTGGAGCTTCTGTGTGCAGTTTGCATGTTCTCCCTGTGTTTGCATGGGTTTCCTCTGGGTGCTCCGATTTACCCCACAATCCAAACACATGCGGTATAGATGAATTGGGCAAACAAGATGAGTGTATGAGTGTGTGTGAATGTGAGAGTGTTTATGGGTGTTTCTCATTATTGGGTTGCAGCAGGAAGTGCATCTGCTGAGTACAACATATCCTGTAATAATTGTTGGTTCATTCTGCTGTGGTGACCCCTGATAAATAAGGTACTAAGCCAAAGGAAAACGAATGAATCTAGCCATGTTGAAGCATTGGCTACATGATTCAAAGCCAATATACAGAAGGTAAATGCAAATCTGAGGCATGCGATAATACATTATGACTTGATTTGCATAAATTTACGTGTGTGTGTGTGTGTGTGTGTGTGTGTGTTCATATTTTTAAAAATGTGATGCATAATACACCATATATCATGTTTAAGAGTGGCGAAACCCTTATTAAACATGTAGTGGTTTCTAGTGGGCCGAATCTAATGGAATTGCACTTAAGTGTCTCCGACTGGCCAAATTAAAAATTAATCGTCAAGATGCTAATCCACAAATTGACTCCAGTGCCATTGCTGAGATTCGATAAAAGCAACTTTAGCATTAAATGTGAAGTAAGGTTTTCATTCCTGGCGTAATAATAGTGTTTGAAGATTACAGGCTGGAAAAAAACTGTATTAAACAGTCAGAGAAAGAGAGAGAGAGCACCAAAAAAGACACAGAATAAAGGTATGGTGGTTAACATCCTTTAATTTAATGCAAAACGCTCTCTTTTTTTATAAGCAGACTGTGTTAATGAAGTGAAAAATGTACGCAGCGCTTGCAATATCACACCCATGAAGTCATATTTCACCTCGGACAAACTTCAAAGTAAGTTATTTCATGTCTGGATGAATATGTACTCAAGGATATATTCATCTATCAATCTAATACCATATGAAATGTAATCCTACTCCCAGGAGTGGATGAAAAGATAATTAGTACTTTTCTTTCTCTCTAATGCTGTCTTTCCATCCGTAGACGATGCTCTGCGCTTATTGAGAAGGGAAATCTTATATCTGATTCGGTTTCCATGGCAGCTCCTGGTGGGGTGTCAATAACACAGAAAGAGAGTGATGTGAGCGAACATCATGTTTACTTGTGAACGGAGAATGTGTGTGTGTGTGCATGACAGAGAGTGAGAGAGACAGACAGACCCAGTGTGCTTTTGGGGATAGACGGGTAGGTGTGAGCATGATCAAATTAACACACTGGCACTTCCTTTAGTCCTCTGGAGAAACAAGAGAACAGGTGGAGCTCAAAATCCAGCTTCGTACTTTGCTGCTTACTTTTCTTACACTATTTTTTTTTTCTTTTTGATAAGTGAAGCTGCGATATACTGCAAATAGATCTCATAAAAAGTGTCAAGAAATGTATAGGTGGTATTTCACTGCATAATCCTTCCAAGAAAAAACTAAGTGATAGGCCTATTTTAGAGTCATTGAGACTTCAATTTGATTCATGTTTCATTGAATGTTAAGCAATGACACCTTTGGGTTAGACACTTTTACTAATCCAAATAAAACAACTGTGAAGCACAGTGCCTGTCTAATATTAATATTAGATATATTTATATTAATATACATATCTAAATCATTAAGAATAATAATTTATATTATATTCCAGCTGCATCCCAGCACTGGGAAGCACCCATACACTCACATCCACACACTCAGATACACTAAGGCCAATTTGGTTCATCCAATTCACCTATAGCGCAAGTCTTTGGACTGGAAACCGGAGCACCTGGAGGAAACCCAGAGAACATGTAAACTCCATACAGAAATGCCAACTGGCCCAGCTGGGACTCAAACCAGTGACCTTCTTGCTTTAAGGTGACAGTGCTGACCACTGAGCCATCATGACAGCCATTAAGAATAAAATTAGATGATATTAACTGTGCGATAAGAAGCAAACAAATAAGCATAAATGCAGAGGAAGAGACGGGGAATTAATACTGAAGAGCTAAACAAGGATCAGGTGATCAAAATCATAAGAGGTAACAATGTATGCTGACAAAGGACAAAATCAGAAATCAAGGAAACTATGCAAACCAAAACTAACAGCAAAGCTAAAGAATACAAAAATACACATTGAATGTCCTCACAGGCTGTGATAAAGTTTTAAAAGTTAAACAAATCTTTATTAATAACTAGGGTTGTATTTTTTGATTACATTAAAGAAGCTGTCTCCAAATTCCTAGAGTGCCAATGTCCGGCATAGTTTAGTTCCAACTTCCTTCAGCACAGGCTGCATGGACGTTTCTAGTAGACCCAGAAAGAGCATGATTAGCTGATTCGTGTGTTTAATTGGGGTTGGAACTAAACTTTGCAGGACACTGGCCCTCCAGAAGCGAGTTTGGACACCTCTGCATTAAAGGCAATTTAAATTTTCGTAGACTTTAGATTTAGATTTCAAGAAAAGTGGCTAAACACATGCCTTTTCATTTGTCTTGCAATTTTATGGGCACTTTGTGATCAGGTAAATGCTAGATCTAGACAAATTTCAGATCTTGAAAGATCCAGATCTTGGCCACAATTAAGCCAAAGCAATAACACATATCAGCCAGAATTCAACCAAGTGAGCCAGAACTGACCCTATTCTGGGCCACAGTTTGCTTTTATTCTGGCCCAGATCCGGCCCATACCAGACACTTACATCTGGACCATATACTGAATGGAATGATGGCTTTAGGGTGGTCCGCTCCTGTTTGTCAGATCTGGGCCACAAATAAGCCAAAGAAATACCAAATATCAGCAAGAATTCAATAAACTTTTATTATGGCTCAGATCTAGCCTACACCATACACTTGCTGGGTGTGGCAAAGTACAAAAATCCCAGCACGCATTGCAGTATGTATACATTATATAGCTTATTGATGCTTTATAGATAGTCATTGCCTTGTTTATTGACTACGTGAGCAGAACTTGAACCATAAAATTTTTTTAGCTTATAAACCTTTATAACTCTATGGCATGTTCAAGCATGTTATTAAGTTACTTCTAATATTGGATTAAGCATTGCTTAACATCAGTGATGTATACTATTTCATTACAGGTTGAGCCTCACTTTGTATATATATATATAAAAAAAAATAAAAAAAAACAGGTTGAGCCTCACTTTATATATATATATATATATATATATATATATATATATATATATATATATATATATATATATATATATATATATATATGTGTGTGTGTGTGTGTGTGTGTGTGTGTGTGTGTATGTATATGTACATGTATATATATATATATATATATATATATATATATATATATATATATATATATATATATATATATATATATATGTATGTATGTATATAAATATATATATATATATATATATATATATATATATATATATATATATATATATATATATATATATATATATATATATATATATATGTATGTATGTATATATATAAAGTGAGGCTCAACCTGTTTTTTTTTTCTTTTCTTTTTTTTTTTTTTTTTACTTGGCTTGTTTGCTGTAATGAATAAACTTTCAAGCAAAGTTCTTAAACGTTAAAGCAACCCAAAAGAAAATGTATATTAAGAGGTTCAGGGCTATGGTTTAGACCAGGTTTACACCAAGATTAGGCTCAAATTCAGATTAAATTTTGCCATAAGTGCCAAATCTTTGCCTTAAATGGCCCATATATTAATTTGAATCTTTAGCCCCCCTTTGCCATTGTACATATGGGCCACTTCAGGCTCACATTCATTTTGTCTGGGCCGAAGGAATACCACCAGTGCCGCATAACTGCCTAAAGTGGGACCCATCTGGGACCCCATCTGGGACCCTATCTGGGACCCATCTTATAGTCGGACTGCAATGCAATTATTGAAATGAGAGTAGAAACTGCACCAGTCATCCAAGAAGAAAGTAGAGGAATAGATATGTAATGAGAAGACTGTATATGTGTGTAAACGTGTCAGATGATGGATGGACAATTGGGTCACAAGACCAACTCACTGAGTTGCACTGAATTCAAAAGACTAAAGCATGAAATGCGCATTACGCTTGACTCTGAGGCTAGCAAAAGTATAATGTTTCTGTACACATTCAGCTTGTTCAACAACCATCTCCATTAGATTCTGTCCGCAAAGGTCTTAAATGATGCATCGCCATATGGGACTCAGAATGCAAGTATTACATAAAACATTTGCTGTGAGTCCAAGAATACTACAGTATACTAAGTTGCACGATGAAGTCTATAAAAAGGCAGAGACTGGACTTCACTGTTTGTTACACTCAACATCCAGTTCTCTGTTTAGGCATTTGGGTGATACAGTGAGACGACTGCGCGGCTATAAACCATGTCAGCGTTTCAGCCTCTGTTAAGAAGATATCATATGACATTCATGAACACACTAAAACTTTTCTCACGCCACCCTGGAGGCGATCCTTGACCTATACTGACCACTCAGCCATCAGTCTTTCAAGTTGAACGCTACATAATAATGACATTTCTCCAGGTTGTTTATAACTGTACCTGGAGTTTTACCTCCACACCACTAGATGTCCCTGTGACTAATCGTTTTAATTTTAGCTGCTTGGCTTTATTTAAATTGTTTTCTAATGTAAACTCTAGAAATAAATCAACCAAAAGCAAATGCTTAAGGGCAAACATGTTTATAGCCTTAATTTATGTAGGAAGCTAAAGGTTGCAGGCTTGACTTCCAGTGGCTTTCGTGTGCATTTTAGGGACTGTTCTAATAGTGAAGTGACGTGAACTGACGATGGTAGATTATGAGACAGTAACAGGATGGTGAATGTTGTACGAGTGACTTTCTTACTATGGGGCAGATGCAACCTCTACAATTATCTACCATTAGAAAACCCATAACACTAACTTAGAATGACTTAGCTAATCAAATGGTGCCTTTTAGTCTCCTCATTGCGTACTGCCATAGAGGCTAAAACTTGTCGCACACATATAGATTTAGGTTCTATAAAAATATGTCTAATAATAAATTTGCTTATTCATTCATTCAGCAGAATGAACCGCCAACTATTCCAGCATATGTTTTACACAGCAGATGCTCTTCTAGCCACAACCCAGTACTGGAAAATAATATTTAAATTAAATAAATTATAACATTTTACAAAGAAATAAAGGAAAATTCTAATGTTTCATTTTCCTTCGGCTTAGTCCCTTTATTTATCAGGAGTAGGCAAAGCGGAATGAACCACCAACTTATCCAGCATCATTAGATGCTCTTTCAGCCACAACCCAGTACTGGGAAACACCCATACACGCTCACAGTCACACACACGCATACACTATGGCCAATTTAGTCATCCAATTCACCTATAGCGCATGTCATTGGACTGTGGGGGAAACTGGCAAGATGTTCTCGCTGAAGCCCACAGCTTGATGAAGTACTGTAGGTGATCATCAACTATGTAGCACACCTTGCTACTGTAACGGTCGGGTTTAGGGAAGGAGAAGGTGTAGGCAATTGTCAGCTACAAAGCGGACCTTGTATTGCCCACTAAGGTAATGCTCATGCTACTGTGACGGTTGGGTTTAGGGTAGGGGGAGGTGTAGGCGATCGTCAACTACGTAGCGGACCTCGTACCAGCCACTAAGGTAACTCTCATGCTACTGTGACGGTTGGTTTTAGGATAGGGAAAGGTGTAGGCAATCATTAACTATGTATCGGACCTTGTACCGCCCACTAAGCGAACTCTCATGCTACTGTGACGGTTGGGTTTAGGGTTAATGGGAGGAGTAGGCGATTGCCAACTTCATAGCGGACCTCGTACCACCCACTAAGGTAACTGTCATGCTACTGTGACAGTTTGTTTTAGGGTAGGGGTAGGTGTAGACAATTGTTAACTACATAGCAGACCTTGTACCGCCCACTAAGGTAACACTTATGCTACTGTTACGGTTGGGTTTAAGGTAGGGGAGGTGTAGGCGATCGTCAATTACATAGCAGACCTAGTCAACTACGTCATCAAGCTGCGGGCTGCAGCGAGCCAGCAACCTTGCTGTGAGGCGACAGTGCTAACCACTGAGCCACTGTGCCACCCAAAGTTCTACTCTTCCAAAGTACTGAGGGTCCATCTTCTTTAAGTCATCTAAAATAGGTTAAGGTTACTACATTTATATGTAGTAGCTTTTTTGAGAGTATTAAATTTTGAATGCAGCATAGTGTATATGCAATTCCATAAGAAAACCAAGCTTAATGTCTTCTATATAAATGTCACTAACTATATTATTTACTGTATATGCATCTGCTTAGTTTGTTTGTCTAAATTCATGTACCAACAATCACTTCATTAAATCTGTAGGCAACTGCAGTGTATCATAGTCATAGATATAAAACACCAGGGATCCGTGATTTAATTTAAAAGTCATTATCACAGCAGAATGGGAGTCTGAATGTGTCTTTGTTCTCTCGGCATCAGATAATGGAGAGTTTCTGTGTTTTAGTGAATGCAGGTGTTCTTCATTTAACTGGGTTTTTGATATAAAATACACTGCAGACATATTCAGTAAGCTTGTCTGATTTACTTTTTTTACAACAGAGACTGAAATAATGAAGGATTTGGGCCTGTGTGTGTGTTGTTCATATGATTTCATCAGTCAATCAGAGCTGCATTGAAGTCACAGATGAGCATATTCAAACAAACTTCCTTTGATGAGCCAAATAACTGTTACTAAGATGACTGGGAATACCAAAGGAATACTTCATCCAAAAACATACACCATCTACTCACACTCAAGTGCAGGTATTTTGAAGAATGTTGGAAACTCATGGCCATTAGCATTTTTAGTAGGAACTTGTTTCCAATATTCTTTAAAGGGCTGGTTTAGAGTGTATTTTTAAGGCTTGGTTGTGTTTATAAGATGCAAAGCAATGCATGTTCATGCTTCATTTTTAAAAATTCATGTTATTTTCTTCATTTAACGGCATAAAACGACTGTCATATTTCCTAGTTCCTCCAAAAAGCCTGCCCTCAGGAGGCTCTGATTGGTCAGCTAACATAATGTGCTGTGATTCGCGGATCAGCCCCATGTCACCAGTAAAACTGACATGCCCCAACAATCAACAATGTGCTTTGCCGCTATGTAAATACTGTGAGTCAGAGTAGAATAAAAGCACTCTCAAATAAAATCTGACAAGTGTCTTTCGCATATATTTGGGTTATAAGCATGTGTAAGTAATATGAAACATTCACACATCTTTTGCTAGTTCGTTATTTGAGATGTATGTAATGCAGGAAAAGCAGCCACTGTAAGCAACACTGCAGCGCTCATGAAGATTGAGGGTGTTGACGGTGGTTTGATGGCCAAGTATGAATTTGTAGCTAAATTGTTAATGGTGCCAAACAGCATTTCCCATTGTTTACACCCTTGTTTATGTCCTTGCAATAACATTCCATTAACACTGGACATTGTGCATGTAATAGATCACTTTGAACAAATAAATAAAAACAGAAGAAGCTCTGTGGAAATAGCAGCATTTGGACACCATTTTAGCTTTCACTGCTGTAACATTACAGTGCCTCTGGCCTCGCCCCTTCGATGCGCGGGGTGTATCTGCGTGGTGAATGATCTCACTAACCCAGATGTATTTTTTGTAGTCATCCAACTTTGTTCGCTGTAGGCTTCGCTAAGGTACTCTGTAAAAGCCAATGTCTCCATTTGCATTGAATTGAGCATATCACATTCAGAGTTGTTGTTTATGTTCACACAGCATTACACATCAACTAAAGTTTCAAATATGGTATCGTAGCAGACCACCCCTTAAAATATGTCCTTGTGTGTTTAACAGAAGATAGAAACTCAAAACATTTTGGAGACACTTGAGGGTGAGTAAATGATGACAGAATTAAACATTACTGGGGTGAACAATAGGATAGTGATAGCATTCTCCTACAGTTATTATAGAACGTCTTGTTTTGTCATGTGTGTAGAGTTCTCACATTGCGACTGCCATATAATGTGCCACTGTATTTTATTCATTGTGAAATTCAAAGATGTCTTCCTCTCGATCTCACACCATCTCTGCTACTTTCTAATTCAGAAACACAAACCACAGCTCAAGAAAGGAGAGCTAATGACTAGCCTGAGCAGAGGAGCACATGGTGGGGGGAGCTGTCAGTCAAAATCTGTCACCGGCCGTATGTGGCAACAATTAACGCCTACAAGATAAGGTAAACACGTCTTCGACTTCTCCTTCTGGCTCATTTAATAGACAACGTATGTGTTTATTCCGTCTGGGTGCACAAAGTGATGCGAAACACAAGGAAATGTAGAAAAAGTGTAGGTCTGGGGAATGAAAGTTTCTAAATATGACTAAATATGGTGTAGCTTGGTTACTGTGTCCAAAATTATGGACACAATATGAAATTAAAATAAAGTTTAATAGATGTTAGTATCCGTATTGTTAGTTTTTAGGACATCTATAAGCTAGTGTGCACCAAAACAGTGACAAAATTCACGTTCAACGAAATAAAACCAGTATAAACATGTAAAGCTTGTAGTTTGTCACTTCCGCCTATAAATGGATCTGCACTATACCCCACCCTCTCTCCATAAGCTATTGTTTATCAAGGAAAGTATATAATTACAGTCTTTTAATTTGTCAATTAAGTTTATTTAATTAAGCTATATTTTATTTAATCAATATTGGATTAATTTTTACTTTGACGCTGATATGAATATAAATATTATGCTATATCTAAATGTTTGAGCATGAGTAAAATTCTTTATTAAATCTTCACATATAATAAATCTTCACATGGTAATATGTCATCTATAAATGCAATCAATTTCATAATTTGTTATTAACTGACCTATTAATGTTTAGTTTAGTGTCCTACCACCACCAACTAGGTGGTTTTAATTTAATATGTTCTACCTTTCGAATAATTTCATTATCGAATAATACTGAATTAAAATGCCGTTTTTTTGTTTTTTTTTGGTTTTTGATGTTATACGTTTTAATAATGATTTTGTTTGATTAGTATGATCACATATAACATTGTTATTCTGTCATTTAATATGGATATTAAACAGGCATAAATGTTTTATGTTAATAAATGAAATACTTATAAAATGGCAGAGAACTGAGCAGTAAAATGTGAATAATATGAA
Source organism: Danio rerio (assembly GCF_052040795.2). Taxonomy (NCBI): domain Eukaryota; kingdom Metazoa; phylum Chordata; class Actinopteri; order Cypriniformes; family Danionidae; genus Danio; species Danio rerio. The sequence continues at coordinate 34,331,342 of NC_141031.1, forward strand.
TGTGTTTGTAAATCTTTAAAAAAAACAGTAAAACATCCACAGTTTTATTTATTACTTATTCTTCAAGACACAACAAATAAATAAATAAAGTAAATTTAACATGTTTAGCACCCAAGTAAACATCTGAAATCTTTATTTGACAAATGCTGACAAGTACATACCAACATCATCTGCTGTAAAGACAGCAACAAAGTGCAATACTCTTCATTTAAAGTCCCATTTTCTAGGTTCAAATGGAAATCTGGATGATCTTTAAGTTTTTTTTTTTAAGATGTCAGATGTCTCACATTGAATGCAGACAACAGAAAGCAGCGATAGTCACAATCTAACTGTATCTGTAGTCAATATACAGCTGACTGGGTGAGTTCTGAATAGGGAGATCTGTGTAGGCAAAAGTCATGTGAAAAGGGTCTATTGCAATTTCAATTTAAGGGTGGCACTTCAGGGTTGAGGAATTTCGGTTCAAAAGAACTGACACAAATCATGTCAAATAATAGGATTGTGCTACTAATATTCACATGCATAGTGAAAAAGTGGTAATTGGTTGTTTTTGTGTGTGTGTGTGTGTGTGTGTGTGTGTGTGTGTGTGTGTGTGTGTGTGTGTGTGTGTGTGTGTGTGTGTGTGTGTGTGTGTGTGTGTGTGTGTGTGTGTGTGTGTGTGTGTGTGTGTGCTTTACTTTTGAAAATAACATTAGACATTTAGTCAATTACCAGACGCTATTGTCCAAAGCGACTTACAATTGAGGAAGCAATTGGCTTGGTGTTTTGGCTTGCTTGATTTTAATGTGTGATTAGTATTACAATCATATTTTTGGGAAAAGCTCTTCTGAGTTCCTCCAGCTTATTTTCTCTCTGTATTTCCTACAGTACAGTAACATTCAACATGTACTTCATATTTCTGCGGTAAGACTTGTTTTGGGTTTTACAGTACAGTAACATTCAACTTGTTCATCATGTTTCTGTGGTAAGACTTGTTTTGAGTTTTTGGGCCATTCATGGTCTGTTGAAAGTTATTTGTTTAGTTGCCTTTTAATATTTGATGGATGAAATGTGAGGAAAATTATGCCACCTAGCTGAACTCAGTTTCTTTTTACTTCAGTGATTGTTTACAGATGTCACATATCCTTAGGGATAGCTACTTCATGGAGCCGTTAACTCAGTCTGTTCTTTTGTTCTTAGTTCCTTGTCCTGCTTCAGATCAGCCTATTTTGACTTAACCTTATCTTGGACTATATCTTTGCCCTGTCGTTTTGGACTATTGTTTGCACCTTGTCTGTATTCTTGTCTGTTTGTGGATTATCTGTTTGCCTCGCCCTTTGGATCATGTTTGCAGTAATTGACCCTGTTTACCTGCCTATTCTTTTGTCTTGTCTTTAAAATACCTGTTTGCCAGTGCCTTACTCTTGCGTTTTACAACCACACCTTTTTGAGATTTTTTTAGAAAGATCCACACACCTCTCAGCTTGCTGTTACAATCAATATATGCCCAGTGGAAATATGTGCTTAAGCCAACATTTTTACATTTTCACTGCAGTTTTTATGTGTGATGAATGCTATGGGTCAGTATGACGGCAACATCTATTGTTCCTTTTCACAATAATGATATTTAAAGGGGCATAATTTTCAAAAATAAAGGATTGTTCTTATGTATTTCTTAGCGCAACACCAAATAAATACCACAAAACAACTTGATGTTTTTGATTTGTACTCAAACATGCTTGCCTCATTTTTCTATCTCCATATTGACAACTTTCCCGCCTTAGTCAGTTTGTTTGGTAGCTCACTTTATGCAATGTCATGCAGAGCGCTCGGGTTTGAGTCCGGTGAAACACGATTCAACAAAAAAGGATAAATGCGATGTAGAATTTAGATGAATCTATGTGGTCACATTGCTTTTTTTCTCTCATGTTTGCCTTTGAAAACACTTGGTGGGTTGGGTTTAGGCCAGTGGTTAGCTTGGTCATCTCTACGAAAAACGCTGCCTTTTTTGTGGACATGTAACAGACTGCCATTTATCTGAAATGTACAATACAGTGGAATGAGTTTCCACAGTGGAATGAACTGCCAACTATTCTATTTAACCTGTATCGAATGTCTTTGGACTGTGGGGAAACCGGAGCACCCAGAGGAAACCCACTCAAACGCAGGGAGAACATGCAAACTCCACACAGAAATGCCAGCTGACCCAGCCGAGGCTCGAACCAGCGACCTTCTTGCTGTCAGGCAGCAGCACTACCTACTGCGCCACTACATCGCCCGGGGACTACTTTAACTCTAAAATATTATTACAAGCTAATCATTGTGAATTAGGCTCAGGTGAGAAGATAGTTTTGTACACTGGCTGCTTATGTACTTGTTTTGATCATTTTTAACCAGAAAAAAAGTTATTATTGAAATTTATACTGAGATAGGCTGGGGAAAGACATATGAGACATATAATGCATAGTTTTTTTCTGGAGATTGAGGTCATTCTTGTTTGCTGTACTAGCGATATGCAGTGTCGTGAGAAAGAGCAGGACGGAGGCATAGCGACGAAATGTTAGAATGAGGTCTATTTTTGTTTCAGCTTTTAAGGGTGGCCGTAGGTGCTGAGATGCCTCATGGGTAATCTGAATATGTGTGCTTGTGTGGATGTATTCAGCAAAGCAGAAAATGGCAGATTCAGACCCAAACGCTGTTCAAAGCTGTACTCATATTTTAGCATTCTAGGTCATTCTAGTCCAGTGAATCTCCATATAGGAGAGAACAGGCATGGGTGGTACAGTTTTCATTCTCCGTTAAATATTTTGTGAAAATATGTCAGCCAAACAAAATACGGATTGCTGGCATAGTGTTAAACAGGGAAGCAACAGACAGACATGGACAGAAAAATAGATTCAATCATTCATTTTCTTGTCGGTTTAGTCCCTTTATTAATCTGGGGTCGCCACAACGGAGCGAACCACCAACCAATCTAGCAAGTTTTTACGCAGCGGATGCCCTGAATATATATATATATATATATATATATATATATATATATATATATATATATATATATATATATATATATATATATATATATATATATATATATATATATATATTTTATTTATATATAGGTTATTTAGGTTAACTAGGCAGGTTAGGGTAATTAGGCAAGTTATTGGATAATGATGGTTTGTTCTGTAGACTATCTGAAAAAAAATTAGCCTAAAGAGGCTAATAATTTTGTCCTTAGAATGATGTTTAAAAAATTAAAAACTGCTTTTATTCTAGCTGAAATTAAACAAATAAGACTTTCTCCAGAAGAAAATAAATATTATCAGAAAAAAATTAAAAAGAGGGGCTAAAAATTCTAACTTCAACTGTATAACACTACACTTCAAAAGTTTGGGGTCAGTATGATTTTTTTATGTTTTTAAATAAGCTTATCCTGCTCACCAAGGCTGCATTTATTTAATCAAAAATACAGTAAAAATGTAAAATTGTGAAATGTTATTGTACTATAAAATAACTGTTCTAAAGTGGTTAAAAATTTTAATTTAATAATTTATTACAGTGATTTTTAAGATTAATTTTCAGCTTCATTACTCCAGTCTTCAAAGTCATATGCTCCTTCAGAAATAATATTAATTATTCATTCATTCATTCATCCATTTTATTTTCAGCTTAGTCCCTTTATTAATCCTGGGTTGCCACAGCAGAATGAACTGCCAACTTATCCGGCACATTTAATTTACTATGATCTTTTATGTGAAGCTGCTTTGACACAATCTACATTGTAAATACGCTATACAAATAAAGGTGAATTGAATTGAATTATTATTTATATATTTTCTTTATATTAACAATAATGATAAATATTTATAATCTAATTTATTGATTTATTTGATATAATAATAATAATAATAATAATAGTAATACATTTTATATAGACCATACATGAAAATTGGTTATAGTTTTTTAAACAGATCATATATGCAATTTGGTAATTCAATTCAAGTATAAATATTATAATACATAAATATTGGTAAAACAAGAAAGATTTGTAAATAGTCACCTATAAAATAGGCATATCTGTTTTTTAGTTTATTATACTTTAAATTATAATTTATTACTGCGGTGGCAAACTTGACATTTCAGCAATCATTGCTCCAGCATTCTTTCAATATATATATATTGCCAGGCTATATATATATATATATATATATATATATATATATATATATATATATATATATATATATATATATAGAGAGAGAGAGAGAGAGAGAGAGAGAGAGAGAGAGAGAGAGAGAGAGAGAGAGAGAGAGAGAGAGGTGTTTTTTATATAGCCATAAATCTTAAGATCTGCTTTGAGTGATTCATTCCTCTTATTTGATATTCCATGTGCCAAATAACCCTAAAGCCAAAGTGCCACCCATCTCAACTCTCACAATATTTTCCTAAACGATCTTAGCCAGACGGCATGATTTATCATAGACTTCTAGGTATTATTCCACTGTCTCTGCCAATTCACAGCTCCTCCGTCATACTATACACACATACCAACGGGACGTTGCGTGAGAAAGGCGCATGTAATATGCATTTGACCTCTTGTCTGCTATCTTACTTCATCGACTCCACCTCAGCAATGCACTGGCTAGCGAATCTGACAAACAAGCATATGCCACTTCACCAACTACATGATGATTTGAAAACTGCTTTGAAGCTCGCCAACAAACTCCATGCTGACAAGCGCTTCACACATGCGAGTTTGCCAAGCCAAGTTCTGACAGGTGTTAAAATGCAGACGTGGACGATCGCAAAGAGCTGTCCAGGCCGCTGGCAGAGAAGAAAAGACTGATCACATAAGTGTGTTTGCTTTGCGCTTTTCTGGCTTCAAGAGAATTTAGCGCCTTCCACCCAATAAAGTGCTGTCACTTCTCTACACTCATCAGGCTCTGCGCCGTCCTTTAAAGGGATTCACATTCACACAGGCGCAGCTGTCACATCAGCATCAGAAATGTCAAGCGGAAACGAGAGGAATCTTGTGACAGGCCGTGCAAACAGTCTCATCTGAAATCAGTGATCATGGACACCAAGCGCCTGCAAGAATGTCACTAAGAAATTATATGCTTACCCGCTGTTCAGGACACCCAAAGGTCATGAATGTGTCAAGGGTTGTGCGTATGTCAGGGGAAAGAAAAATTCCAAGAGAAAGGCCAAACAGAAATCTGATATAGGAATTACGTATATGACACACAAGTTTACATTTGGATGTCACATAAACACTCACCAACCACTTTAATAGGTAGATCTGTCCAACTGCTCGTTAATGAAAATTTCTAACCAGCCAATCACATGGCAGCAACTCAATGCATGCATGTAGACACGGTCAAGATAATCTGCTGCAGTTTAAACTGAGCATCAGAATGGGGAAGAAAGGTGATTGGAGAGACTTTGAACGTGTCATGGTTTTTGGTGCCAGACCAGCTGGTCTGAGTATTTTGGAAACTGGGCTGTCTACTGGGATTTTCACACACAATCATCTCTAAGGGTTAGAGAGATTAGTCTGAAAAAGAAAAAATATCCAGTGAGCGGCAGTTATGTGGGCGCAAATGCCTTGTTGATGCCAGAGGTCAGAGGAGAATGGCCAGACTGGTTCCAGCTGATATAAAGGCAACAGTAACTCAAATAACCACTTGTTAGAAACGAGGTAACCTTGAGGCGGATGGGCTACAGCAGCAGAAGACCACACCGTGTGCTATTCCTGTCAGCTAAGAAAAGGAACTGAGGCTACAATTCTTACAGGCTCACCGAAATTGGACAATGGAATATTGGAAAACGTTGCCTGGTCTGATGAGTCTTGATTTCTGCTGCAACATTTATATGGTAGGGTCAGAATTTGGTGTCGACAACATGAAAGCATGCATCCATGCTGCCTTGTATCAACGGTTCTAGCTGGTGATGGTGGTGAAATGGTGTGGGGGATATTTTCTTATTTTTGGCCCCATCAGTACCAATTAAGCATCGTGTCAACGTTTCTACCTGAGTATTGTTGCTGACCATGTCCATCCCTTTATGACCACAATGTACCCATATCAGATTGGTTTCTTGAACATGGCAATGAGTTCACTGTACTCAAATGGCCTCCACAGTCAGAAGAGCTCAAACCAATAGAGCATCTTTGGGAATTTTATATGTGTGATCATATATGGCCATATCATATATTTGAACTTTTATACGTGACCAGATCAGACTGCTTCATATTGTTGATTTTTGAATTTGTGATCTGTTGGCGTCTAATACTTTAACACATTAAGTAGCCTATAAAAATAAAAATATTATTTTAAGATATAGTTCAGACAAATATTAAGGAAAAATGACCTGAAAAGCTCATTTACATTTTCATGATTTGTATTATGCAAAACAGCCATTCACAGCCACTGGTGATAATGTCAACTCTGTGTAGCGTCAAAGAGCATAGAATCCCCAAGAGGCAACACTCTAGTGCAATTTGGGAAACAGCCACTAGATTGACTGGCCATTTTGGATTGAAAACTCCAATAGAACAACAGCATATTATACGTCTGTAAAATAAACTATTAAAAGTGCTGATGATTGTCATAGTAAGTGTTGTATTGTCATCTTTCAGGTTGTATCTCAGCTTTACTGCGCTTTTTTAATAAATAAATAAAAAACAAAGCAGCTGCTTGCCATCGCGACAACGGTAAGATCCAATGGACAGCCGATCGCTTTCACTCCAAAATGGCGAAATACGAGACTGTTGCTGGGCGCTGCTGTTGCAATGTTCTATTGAGTGTCGCCTCTTGGTCATTCAAAGCTCTTTGGTTGCCTATAGTTCACAAATTTAACAATTTACATAAAAGTGGTCATTCATGCATATTAGTTTTATCTTTTGCTTTTGGTTTGCCTGTTTATTTCAAGTAATTTCCAGCTGCCTTTAAAAAATAAAGCAGCTCGTCCCAAGCTAATTCGTAGTACATGGCAGAGTGTACTAGAATATTGATCAAAGGCTCCTTCAGCAAGATGTGATTCTTTCTCATATCCATGTACATGTAGTCAGGCAGCAATTTCCTTGCAGGACAATGATATTGAAAATATTGAAAAAATATTTAAATAATTAAGTGGCCTGGCCAGAGTCCTGATTTAAACCTGATTAAAATCTCTGGAATATTATTGGCAACATACAGTAACTGTGTTTAGGAACAACTAAACTTTGGAAGAGACTGAAATTAGAGTGAATTCAATTCAAGGGCTTCTGCGCTTCCTACTCCTGAGTTAGTTCCTACTCAAATGTTAGTAATGCTTCTTTGTGCTACAATCATTGATCAGTAGTTTCACCTTTTTCCTTCAAATTTCCAATGTGCGTGTGTGTGTGCGTGTGTGTGTGTGTATGTGATGCCGTTCTCTCATCTTATTTTTCTCCTTTTGGCTTGACAGGTTTTTTTGGTGATTTGCTTCTCACTTTTGCGAGACTGTCAGCCTCTGTAAGTGATAACACAATTATTAGCATTTTCTTAATCTTGTAATGCACATAACTGAAAACACATATATTCCTTTACGTTCATATCATCTTTAATGAGTAGATACAAGAATACGCTTCTTTAACTTGAAGATCGAGTTAACCCATAAACACAGATGCCCTATAGGCAGCAAGAGTGCTGGAAATGTGTCAGATTGGTACGGCTTGAGTGCTTCTTTGACAGGAACAGGCATGAATATTCACAGCTGCCACCGAGAATCTTCTGTACTTAGCCATTCAAGCACTGACAAAACAACACATTGTACTAATATATTTAACTCTTCAGAGCAGCATTTGCTGCCTTGTGAGAAAAAAAAAAAGCGTTCATGCAAATGCTGAAAATTTAAACCTTGCTTTCCTTGTCGGCGTCCAGTCGAGGGGGCAGGGATGACAGGAGACTAATCTGCAGCGGGTTCATTTGAGATTTTCCTATGGGGTTTTATAATATAATAGAGGGTTTCAATTAATGAGCAGAATAATGTCTGTGGTAAACATAACTCAATGATACTTGAGTGTTTTTTTTTTCTACAACATGAACTGCACAGACTCACATCCCGAACGTTCTTGAGGAAATCTCTTTACTGTATCACATTTTGGATTTTTGGGTTGTAACCATAGCAGAATGCTTTTCATACGGTTTTATAAAGAACCGTGCATTGAATGTGCTAAACTATAATGGTTTTTATAAGATTTTTAATAGTAATTAAGCTTAATTAATTATATTTTTCAGTTTAATAGTGTCTGTGATGTGGTGGCACAGTGGGTAGCATGTTTGCCTCACAGCAAGAAGGTCGCTGGTTGGAGCCTCGGATGGATCAGTGGTCATTTCTGTGTGGAGTTTGCATGTTCTCCCCGTGTTCACATGGGGCATTCGAGTGCTCCATTGTCCCCCACAGTGGTACACTGTTATCCCCCCAAGACATGTGGTACAGGTGAATTGGGTTTGCTAAAATTGACCGTAGTGTATGAGTGTGTGTGTGAATGAGTGTGTATGGTTATCTCCCAGTGATAGGTTGTAGCATGCTAGGCTCAGTTGGTTGTAGATTGGTTGTAACTGTTACTATGATCACAGAACCTTTAAAGAACCACATTTTACAGCGTCATTTGGCAATTAAGCTCCAGACAATCTTGAAGTATTTATCTTTGAACAAAAAGGTGGGAAATAAAGAACCCCAAATTTTTACACAAAGAATCATTTCAGGATAACAAGGTTGATATGGTTCTAAAGATAACTGTAGTGCAGTGTAAAGAAACTTTGAAAACTTTTTTTGTAAAAAAGTAATTTAGTACTTTGACGGTTACAAGTTTGAAAAACAAAAAGAGAATTCAACTTGATGATACAGTTTAAAATAGAACTTTTACCTATCCGCTTGTTAATTTGTGACATATGAAACAGGTCCAAAGCTGCTACTCATTTGAATTGGGAAAATATTCATTCATGACCATATTTTAATCATATCACATATTAAAGTGAAATTTATATTTAAAAAAATCATCGTGTACACAACAGTTTCTTGATTTGCTGCATCACAGACACCAATATTTTAACAATTTATAAAAAAATGTATCACTTTCTTTCCATCTGATTATAGGCAAGGCCGCTAAGCGTGACGTCCAATTTAACAAGTGTATATGTGCAAAGAACCTAAAGGGCTCCTATTTTACCCCTTTTACAAAATGTAAAATAAGCCTTTGGTGTCTCCAGAATGCGTCTGTAAAGTTTCAGCTCAAAATACCCGTTAGATAATGTATTGTAGTGTCCAGAATCTGCCTATTTTGGTGTCTGAAAACGTTGTAGCTGTTTTTGTAGCCTGTGGCTTTAAATCCAAATGAGCTGCTTCTCCCTGCCCACCGTTCCCACGTGCGTGTCTGCTTCTCATAATGCATTACGTCAGATAAACAGCAGTCAGTAACAGAGACAGGCTCGGATGAATCTGAAAGACAGCTCATTAGTCAAACACCAAGTAAGTTTATTTCATGTATTTGTGGTGGGGTTTATTCAAGCCTTTCTGAAATGATGAGTCTCACACAAATGCTGTTTACAGTACACACACACACACAAATTAGCGTTTACCAACACCATGCGGCCAATTATTAAGAAAGACCGCGATTTTACTGTCTTTATTACAAACATGCTCTGTTTTTAAAACGTTTTAAACTCATGGAGCTCAAAAAATCAGACGGACTTGTAACAGATATTTTAATACCGGTTTATTTGCAAAAAGAAGTTCTGTGGACATGTTACTACATGATATAATAGAAACATGGCGCCTGTCAATCAATTCAGTGGGTGAGGAAACTGCACTCCTACATCACGATGTGGTGGGCCTCAAAATCACTGGGATTTGGGTCCTATTTTTACATCAGGAAATTTAAAAAAAGAGACTTGTTGTGTTTATACCACTCCAGTATTAAAGTGGACACTCTATACATACATACAGATCTGTCCACTCCAAACAGTTCACAAAAGTTAATTTACATCATAGATCCCCTTTAAAGAATTTTTGTAAAGGGTGTTACATATTAAACACACACACACACACACACACAACAGCTTTAAAATTAATATTTTCAATTCAATACGAGTGTGAGAGAGAAAAAAGGAAAAGACTGTATGTGTTCTATACATAGACAGTAATTTTGTGGCCAAAATGTGCCATTGCAATTGAGGTCAATGAAATCACAATAAAAGCCTGGCATTTTATGTCACCGCTGTTGTGCAACAAGGACAGTTTAGATCCCAAATGGCATGAAACAAAATTAATCTAATATAAAAGTGAACAACCAAGGCCAAGTATACAAGTGCGACCCGGCAAAAAGTGACACATGATGAATCAGGTGATGGGTGTTAATCTGCACACACATTAGGGAAGAGGAAAACATCCACCAGCCATTGAAGGAGAGGGTGGTTCGTGGCCTGGGGAGGTACAATATGTTTGGGATGGAGGCTGGCATGCTGGTTTATGTGCTGTAGAGTGACAGATGTGGGCTGTGCTGTTGCGCCTCAGGAAGAGAGTTGGCACAGGCACGGAACACGGGGGTAAGAGGTCACATTACTAACACAACATCCAGCAGGTGGCGTTACAAGTACAGTCTTCACTAACTGACCCACAAATGTATTCTCTTATAATCAACCAGAAATCAAAAACTAGAAAGTAAACTTTCTTTTAATTTTTATTTTAGTTTAATGTAAACATTGGCTAACCAATATATATAGTAAATATACACATCTTAATATACAGTGCTTAGCATTATAAGTACACGCCTCACAAATCTATCTTTTAACTTCATATTTTGATTTTGATTTTTGATTAGTCAGTACTGAAGCCAAATCAGGAGCTTATCTAACAAAAAAACTTATATAAAATTATAAATTAAGTATAATTTGTCTTATAGAAAAATGTTAAATACAAATTTAAAAAGAGGAAAAATCAAGAGGAGCAAAATAATATATATATATATATATATATAAGATTTATTAAAATTTAGTAGGTTGTTTTTTAATCAATATTTTGCTTGAATTTAATTGTATTATCTTTCAATTTCTAAATATGTTTGGTGACTAAAATATTATTTTAATAAATATATTTGTTTAATAAATCTGTTTTGTTTAAATGCATTAAAATACGTTGCCTATATTCACTGAGAAATGGATAAAAATATTCATTTTCAAATTGTACTCAATTTTGTTGAGCACAGAATAGAGCAGGGGTGCCCAAACTCAGTCCTGGAGGGCCAGTGTCCTGCGAAATTTAGCTCCAACTTGCTTTGACACACCTGCCTGGAAGTTTCTAGTATAGATTGAAAGAGCTTAATTAGCTGGTCCTGGTGTGTTTGATTGGGGTTGGAGCTAAAATATGCAGGACATTGCCCCCCTAGGATCGAGTTTGGACACCCCTGGTATAGAGGTTAGTCTTTATCAGCATGTTGCCTTCAAGACTTTATAAGACTTTATTTTATTTTGATAAAGATGACAAAAACTATTTTAGTATTTCTCATTTTCATCGTCAAGTTCTTGCTCTAACATAACTATAATAATAATAATAATAATAATAATAATAATAATGATAATAATAATAATAATAATAATAATAATAATAATAATAATAATAATAATAATAATAATAATGATAATGATGATAATAATAATAATAATAATGAAGTAAAGAAAACTGCCAACATATATTTTAAAAACCAAAATATGACTGGGTTTATTTTTATTTATTTCCTTTTCTATTAAGGACCACAATGAAAATAAGTTTTTATTTTCTTTTATTTCATTTTTAAAACTTTATTGTGTATATCCATAACAAATTAAGCATATTTGTCAAATATGATATGATGTTGAATGCATGAACTAAACCCAATAAAATTACCAAATAATTTTTTTTTAATTATTCATTTTGATTAATGAATAAAACTACAACATTATGTCATTCTAAAATGTAATGTTTCCATATATATATATATATATATATATATATATATATATATATATATATATATATATATATATATATATATATATATATATATATATATATATATATATATATATATGTAATTAGTAATATTTCACACTGATTTTATATCTTTATAGCTTTATATCTGCTGCTCCTTCAACAGACATTAAACTGACTATAAGAAACACGCAAGTACATGTCAACTTATAATAACCTTAAATCTAAACCCAAATTAATCAAAATAAAGTGATACCCAAAAATGTAATGCTTCCGAAAAAAAATCTGCTTAGTTTCAGGTCTTAAAATAGAAATAAAAAGCTTTAGGATGTTTTTACAAAATATTCACTAATGAGACATTTGCATTCTCATCTTCTGAAGTCCACCATCAGCTCTGTCCCCTATATACATGATACATATAATATAATAACAGCAGAAATAGAGCTGCTCTTCTGTTAGTACTGCTTTTAGTAGGGTGTTAATGACGTCCATGAGCACAGGTCTGTTCTTGTAAAGTGCAGCAGCCCCTGTAATAACATCTGAATCGGTGGCTGTGAATAAACTGCACATTTATTAGGCGTGAACTTCATTTACTGATTCCGTATTAGGCAGTCGGAGCGGTTAGACTGCTGTTTGTAAGTTGTTATACAGCCATGAACTCAAGCATTAACTGTTTAGATCCCTGTAGATTAACAGAGATGTTTTTGTTTATGCTGCACTTGCTCCTTTTTGTCTCGGTGGTTTGAGATTATGTAATTAAGCTTACTGTTGTGGAAGAACTGCAATTTTGTTAATGTTTATCATCTGTTCGTTCCTGCCAATTGGTTAATGTTTGGATGGTTACAATATCAAATCAAATACCCTTATAATGTATTTCTAACAAGCGCAATGTCTATTAAACCTTTGTATAGTCATGTGTATAGTATTTCTGCTGCTTGTTCAAACTGCTTATATAAAACAACAAAATTCTTGAGATTTATTTAGGACCACTTAAATGTTTTATGTTCTATCCACTTAAATTTTGAAATAGTAAAAAGCCTTAACCTAATGTGTCAACATGAAGGAGTTTGTGGAACCCAGCATTTTTCACAGCGTAGTATTGCTATTTTTGTGGTACACAAAAAGTACTGAGATATGCTGCATCCCATTTATTTATTTATTTTTTTTTGTGAAGTATGTACTTTTGAGTATGTAACAGAAGAGTATGCAAGGTTGGCACATTAGCCTAGTGGTTAGTGCTCTGACATATGGTGCAGTAGCACATCAAGGTGTCCTGAGTTCGAAACCTGGTTTGAGGACATTTCCCTACCCCTCTCTCTCTCTCTCTCCAACTTCACTTCCTGTCTTAATAAAGGCCAAAAAATAAATCTTAATAAAAAGAAGAGTATGCAAACTTTGGGACATACTTCCTCATTAACAGACCATTAAGTTGCTTAGTTTTGAGCCTTGTTGATCATCCACACATCATCCAAATTTCTTTCATATTTAATTTACTGGAGAAGCAGCAGTAGGATAATCTGCCATTCACAAGTCTTTTATGCAGAGAAACCTCCACAGGTCTTTGGATAATTATGCATTCAGATGGTAATGTCCAAACACGTCTTTATTTTAGTTCAGTATTGTTGTTGTAGTTAAAAAATAAACACGGAAAACGCGAAACAGTTACCTAAGCCTCTCTACTTGACGGTTGGTCTTGTACGTCTGCCATGTTTGTAGTTTGTTTACACTTTTCACTTGCATTTGTAGTTCTAATTAAATTCATGTTTAAGATGCAATGTGTTGTAGGCAATATCAGCAATATTTTTGTCGCTAGATCGGATTTAGTTGCGGCCGAAAGTTAACAAAAATTATTTATATTTTTTATTAAATTTACCATTATTTTTATTTTAATTGTGTCTACCCTCACCCCAACCCTAAACCCAACCATCCATCCCTACCGTAACCCTAAACCCAACCGTCACAGTAATGTAAAAATATTCATTATTGTTATAAAAAAAAATCATAAAAAAATGCTGCTATATTGATCCTATTTATCCTATCTAGACTTTATCCGGTTGTACACCATCCGGGAACCTTTGGCATACTCTTTTCAACATACTATTTGGGACATACTAATTCTATTTGAAAATATTTAAGACGGATAGTATGCAAATTGGGATGAAGCAATAATAACAGAGTATTGTTTGTATATAAACACTTTGTTTCTCAATAGTAAGAGAGTAAATAAGCATTTGATAGTAATTTAAGGCTTTAATTGTGTCATTTCACCAATATAGAGTAAAATAAATCACTATTCAAATGATTGGTTCAAAAACAACGATTCATTCAGCAGTGACACAAGTCTTTTTGAGCAAGCCACTGAATTATTCATTCAAGCCCAGTGAATTTAAGCTTTATTTCCTGAACCTCTGCTGATGTATTTTTTATTTTTATTTATTAATTAATTAATTAATTAATTAATTAATTAATTAATTAATTTATTTATTTATTTATTTATTTATTTATTTATTGTAATACAGCGATTATTTATATGTTGTTGAGTGCATATATTTGTCTGATTTGCCTGATATTGAAAATAACTATAACAAAACTGCCAGTAAGTTGACAACAAGTCTTACAGGGGGATTCAGTTAATCATTAATTAAAAGTGATTCATTCAAATAGACAAAATCATTCAGAAACGAAGTTAGTAACTGTATTTATGAATGTATCAGTAAATCAAAGAGTTAATCAAGAACATATCAGTAAATCAATTATACACTTCATTTTGTTTGGAATTATTATAGTTGTCAAAACAGTAAAAAGAAAGAAAGAAAGAAAATACTGTCTGTTGTAATAAAGACAAAATAATTAATATATTTACAATATTAATATTCATTCATTTTCTTGTTGGCTTAGTCCCTTTATTAATCCAGGGTCGCCACAGCAGAATGAACCGCTAACTCTTCCAGCCGCAACCCATCTCTGGGAAACATACACACACACAACGGACAATTTATCCTACCCAATTCACCTGTACCACATGTCTTTGGACTGTGGGGGAAACCGGAGCACCCGAAGGAACCCATGCGAACGCAAGGAGAACATGCAAACTCCACACAGAAATGCCAACTGAGCTGAGGAACGAACCAGCAACCCAGCGACCTTCTTGCTGTGAGGCGAGCATGCTACCCCACTGCGCCACTGCGTCGTATACAATAATTAATAATAATTGAATAATAAATATTAATTAATATAATAAATATTAATAAATATTGTAAATATTTCTTGAACAGTAACTGATCCTGAGTTGTTGTTGGTTTTATATATATATATATATATGTGTGTGTGTGTGTGTGTGTGTGTGTGTGTGTGTGTGTGTGTGTGTGTGTGTGTGTGTGTGTGTGTGCATTTTTGCTGCATCTGTATTGCAGATTTATTTTCATTCACAAAAAAAATAAAAATATGCCGTCTAACCTTCCTGACTGACATCTGCCCAGAGAGCAGCGTTGCAAACGCTCTCTTTTAGTTTGGTGTGCAGTGACCTCTTGTGGAGGAAAGACACATTTCCTGTGCATCAATCAAGATGCAGTTAAAAAAGAAACATTATTTAGCGTGCCCTCTTTCCAGTTTAGACACGAATTTACAAAAGCAAACAGTTCCTCTCTCTGCTTTGTGTAAATAGGTCACTTTTAAAGCTGACAAGTTGTTATTTGCATTTCCTTGGTTTTTATTTATTTAAGACAATACATTTAGCAAAGATGCATTCAATTGATTTAAAATTATTTTGAGCTTTAACAATCCTGAAAGCAGTGTTTCTGTTATTTTTCCATAACACTTCCAAATATTAATAATACTTTTGGAGAGCAAATTAACATGTTAGAGTAACAATGTTACACCGAACACTTTTTTTCGAATTCAGCCTTGCAATCAAAGCAGTTAATTACATTTTAAAATGTAATAAAATACAACACCGTTATTTTTTATTAGTAATACTATTTCTCAATGTTGCTGTTTTTCCATATTTATGACAAAATAAGATTATAGGAGATTTCTTTTAATAACGAAATAGTGTTAATATAAAGTTAAATACAAATATAGTTTGGTCATTTGGGCTAAAAAAATCAATTCCTACACTATGAAAAAATCTTGCTTCCTTAAATTTTTTAGTTGAATCAGACATGTCTAGACATCTTAACTTACATTAATCAAACTGGCTGGAAATACTAAGTTAATCTTTATACGACCTAAAAAATTAAAAATGAAAGAAGGAAGGGAAAGAAGAAAGGAAGGAAAGAAAAGAAGGAAAAAAAGAAAAGAAGGAAGGTGTCAGGATTTTGCCCCATGTTGTTTTAGTTTTTCCTTCTAATGTATTTTCTTTACCTCTAGATGTCTGCATTTCATTCTTTTTTCTTTTGTATCTGTTATCAACGTTTTTGATTTCACATGTGCCTTGATTAGTTGTTTGTATTTAAGAAGCATCAGTTTCAGTAGTTCTTTGCTTGGTTATTGTGGATCCTAGCCTTTTGTCTGTGAGTCATTTCTTTTGAAAAGTCTTGTTGCTAAGCTTTTTATGACTTTTGTTTTTGGAGTGTTTGTTGAGCAGTAACTGATCCTGAGTTTTTTGCCTTTTTGAGTTTTTGCAGTTTTGGAAATTGGAAAAGTCTCCGTTTTTGTCTGCTCTAACTTTATCTTCTATTGAAGTATTTTTGTTATTAATAATTCCCTCCTAAGAAGCAAGTTCCTTTTTGTGAGTTGGGTTCTTCAACGCTGATTTGGCTCAGTGGTTACAAGACCAACATCTTACGCCAGAGACCCGGGTCGAAGGAAAGAAGCAAGAAGCAAAGAAAGGAAGAGAGGAAAAAAACGGATGGAAGGGAAAGAAAGAAGGCAATAAAGGAGAAGGGAAGGAAAAAAGAAAAGAAGAAAGAGGAAGGAAAGGAAGAAAAAATAAGGATGGAAGGGAAAGAAGGGAACAAGGGGAGAAGAAAAAGAAGGGAATAAAGGGAAGGAAGTAAGGAAAGATAACAGAATGGGAAAGAAAGAAGGAAAGAAGGGAAGGGAAAAAGGAAAAATAAGGTATAATGGAAAAGAAAAAGGGGATGAATGAAGAAATAAGGTAGAAATGGAGAAATAAGGTAATGAAGAGGGAAGAAAGAAAGAAGAAGGGGAAGGAAAGAACACTCAAAAAAATGATATGTTGGCGTTAATTAACTTTTTTTTGTCCACTGGTTCCACGTAACCGAGTTAAGTTACCTTTAAGAAAGAATATTAATTTTAGTGAACTTAAGTTAGTTACATAAAAGTAATGTAATTTTGTTTAGTTCAATCAACGTAACATTTATAATTTAGCTTTAATCAATGTAGTTATTTAAGTTCAATTATTCTAAAATTGATATTGTTATGTTTAACCAAATAAAAAAACAGTTTCCGTTTCATTGAGTTTATTCAATAGCATTTTTACAGTTTTACACATTTTCCAGCAATAAAATGATTATCAAAATCCAAATACTGTCTTTATCTGTATCTTCACTTATTACAATAAGTTAAAATATTAATACTATTAAAATAATAGTAATACAAGTATGAAATAAATTGAAAACAATAAATAATTAACAAAAATATGCTTACAAAAACATCATAAAATACACTTTTTAAAATAATACTTTTCATATATTACAAAAACATTCAAAAACAATATTCTGCCTTCAAATGATTTATCAAAAATATACTTATAAAAATCAAGTCTTCTTTTGTAAACTATACTGTACCTTCTTTACACTGAAAAAGCAGATAACACTTTAGTTGTTCAAAGAAAGATTAACATTTTAAAGCAAAGTAACACGATCAGCACTACACCATAAATTAGATCAACCATCAAAGAACATGCAATAGCTACACACATTCATCTCTCTGACACTTGCACCATTTATGCACATTTGCACCAGACACTTTCTTACAACCAATCCCTATATCTAAAAAACAAAACATTGTGCATGAAGTCTGCTTCACACAGGTGTGTGGGCTTGACAAACCACATGTAGAAGCATTCTTAATTCTTTTTTTTTTTTTATAATTAGCACATCTTGGATGTATCGCCTCTTCTTGTTGATTTGCTGAATGTGTCCTCAATTGTAAGTCACTTTAGACAAGAGTCTGCTAAATGTCAATGTAACAACTGTAGATTCATAAGGTGGTGTTGCACATCAAGGTTTGCGCTTCATCATGCCCAGCATCCTAAAAAAGTCAGGTAAAAAAATAAAACTTTTACCAACAGATCAAAGGTGAAAGGAGGAATTGGTTTAAGAGGAAAATACAAAATGTTTAAAAAAAAAAATAAATAAAATAGCTTACCATGTACTCCCTCACTTAGGGGCTTTGAGGATGCATTCACACCTTTTTTCCACTGGTGATGTTCTAAATAACATGAAATGACAATTAGTAATTTACTAAATAATTAGTAGTTAAAATTACTAGTAATTTTTACTGTACATCATTTTAATGTGTGTATAGGCATCTAAAGGCATAGTACCTGGATGATCCACAGTCTCCTCAGCCAGATATGGGACTTTAGAGGTTGAGCTGTAAACCTGTGAGGGAGAAAATAGATTTGAGTGAGCAAAAATTTAAAATAATAAAATATAATAATATAAATAGCAAATTAAAACGTGTTAGATGACCAAACACATAAGCTTACATTAAATATGTCATCATGCTAGATGTCATCCTTTTTAAGTGTCACAAATGCATTTTTGCTGTTTTTTTTTAAGTTAACAGGCTTGAATAATACAATTAAATAATAAATAACACTGTGCTAATACCACATTTTAATTAATATTATGTAAGTTATCAAAACTAGCATTCAAACTCGACAAACTGCTTGATACTCATTTAAAATAAAGACCATCAAATCAAATAAAAAATCAAATCACTTTTATTGTCACATTATCAGCAGCACGTGTGCTATGATGAGTGAAAAGCTTAGACTATTCTAACATGACTATTCCTTACTACCAACGTTTGCAACTTTATTCTGGGGGAGTTAATATATACCAAGTATAAAATTTCCCAGGAATGCAAAACAATCTATACATTTATCTGTCTATAATGTGGAAAAGACACAGGGAACATGGCAATTTCATAGCAATACTATACACAAACACAACATAGTATTACAAGAGAGTACATTTATGATTCAAATGTTGTCACAGCCTCAGTATAAATACATAAATAGTAAAAAAAAAAAACTCACCTGTGTGTCCACATTGGGGAAAGCTTTGTGCACGTTCTCAATTTGTACTGTAATCTTCATCTTTTGATTCCCATAATATGGCGCCGAACTGAGAGTGATCGTTGTGGTTTGAATCTTCTTACTTCCTGTGTTGTTTTGAAACTGCGCATGTGCAGATATTACTCCACCTATTGACCAAAATGCAGTACTACAGAAGCAACACAACTCCCTTTCATTCATGTTAATTAAGCAAGCTGTTTAAATGTGAAAACTTACTTTTTCTAATTTTTTCCAACACAACACTTTTATTTTTAATACACAAACATAAGCGAATTGTTTAATTTAAACATAGTTACATTCTTTGGACCAACTAAAGCCATAATTCATTTTTTTGAGTGAAGGGAAGGATGTAAAAGAAAGAAAAATAAAGAAAGAAGGAAGGGAAAGAAAGAAAGAAAACAAGAATGGAAATATTTGTTAAGCAGAAACTGAGTTTTTCTTGGAAAATTGGAAAAGTCTCTGTTTTTGTCTGCTCTAACTTTATCTGCTATTGAAGTATTTTTTGTTATTAATAATTCCCTCCTAAGAAGCGAGTTCCTTTTTGTGGTTTGGGGTCTTCAACGCCGATTTGGCTCAGTACAAGACCAACATCTCACGCCGGAGACCTGGGTTCTGACCGTTCTGACTGACAGAAGGGAGGAAGGAAAGAAAGAAAGAAAGAATAAAAAAGAAGGATGGAAGGAAAAAAGGAAGTAAATGCTTTAAATATGACTAACGTCTTAAAAATTAAAGCGACAAAATATTTGTTGTCTTGACTTTTTAACATGAACATTTTTACAGTGAATGTCTGGACGAATAAAACAAAGTAAAATTCTGTTTTGTGTGACACCTAAACACAACATTACCATTTTTCGAAATGAACATAAGATTTTTTTTATTTTTGTTTTGTACTTGTAAATATAGCAAGATGTAAACAAGTAAACCATTAAAAAAACCAAGTCCTCATCAAACATAATGCATTTTAAGGATAACAAACAAAACTAAACACGGAAGTCAGAGAAAAACAAATACCCCTTTTGTTGAGGTCACTCTAAATAACCTCACTCACAACAGAAGATATGTTTGAAAGTGTGTATGTGTGTGTGTGTGTGTGTGTGTGTGTGAGAGAGAGAGAGAGAGAGAGAGAGAGAGAGAGAGAGAGTGTGTGCATGTGTATTAATCTCCACACCTGGCTTCTTCTTCCATAAAAACACATTGTTTTGTGCAACGGCCAAGAATATCAAAACTTTGTCTTGGGGAAGTAAGACTTTGGCCCAGTTTCTCACCATCTGTTGATCCTTGACTAACTAAACTGGGAAGGTGGTCCGAACATCAAAAACACAAATCACTCTGACGTAAAAAGAAAAAAGGAAGAAAAAAAAATCATCCCGCATTACAGTTGAGTCAAAACTGGTAAAAGAGACTGTGAATATAGGGGCAGGAATTTATGTGGTATGTGGCTTGAGGAAGAAAGAAACAGCCTGTGTGTGTATACGCGCGTGTTCGTGTGTGTGTGTTTATCAAGTCAGGTCAACATCACTATTGTTTTCAAGACAATAGATCAAGGGTGGATGCTCACTATAGCGCTGCTGAGTTTATATGGGTCAAGGTGTGCAGCCTTTAACTGGTTTACTGAAGGCTGCAATGAAGAACTCCACCCTGATTTAGACTTATAGAATCTGATAACATATATTGCATATACATAAACAACATAAACACTTTTAATAACTTCTGGTTGCATTTAAACTCACAAAAGAACAATTCACTGAAATAAAAATGTGTGGAAATAACTTGTAAAACATCAAAGTAAAACATTGATTAGTTCTAAAACTTTGAAGCAGATAAACTGTATTAGAGGGTTATTAGTATTTTCTATTCTTAAGTCCAGTAATCTTGGTGTAGTGCAGGCCTGTAGCTATGAAGGGGGGGGGGGGGGGGGTCTTTTTTTTCTCAAAAAGCGGACCTTTTTGCTATTATTCGCCTAATTTTTAATTTAATTATGAGATTAAAATTCAGCATTTTAGCGACATTTTAAGCTCTATTTTTTAGCTGGACTAGCTTGTTAAATAGTCATCATAACAACACTTTTTGATGTACCAAAAATATTTCCTAAAAATTTTAAATAAAGAAATATATATTTACAAAAAAAAAACACGTTTTTTAAATAGAAATTTATGACATCATATTTTGTAAAAAAAAATAGCAATCTGTTCAAGTTGTACAGTAAAAACTGTGGTCTATTGTCATTTGTTAGCCAAATAACAAACTAAACAGCACATTCAACTCTCTTCAATACGAATTAGGTCATTTGAATAATAAAAAACATACTAATATTAATATTAATAATAATAATAATAACAAGAAGAAGAAGAAGAAGAAGAAGAAGAAGAAGAAGAAGAATTTTAATGGATAACAACAATAGCCTAATTAGTATTCAAATTAATTTTAATATGGGCCACTTTTGTGGTTTCACCCCTTTTTATTGGTCTTTATTTTTTTGTTTCAAGAAAGAGGTCTAAGACTTAATAAAAGTTACTTGTAGACTGTAGCACTGTGGCCTCACAGCAAGAAGTTCACTGGCTCAAGTCCAGGCTGGGTCAGTTGGCATTTTTGTGTGGAGTTTGCATATTCTCCCTGTGTTGACCTAGGTTTCCTCCGGGTGCTCCCACAACTAAATTGCCTGTAGTGTATGAGTGTGTGTATGGCTATTTTCCTGTACTGGGTTGCGGCTGGAAGGGCATCCGTTGTGTAAAACATGGCGGTTCATTCCGCTGTCACGACCCCTGATGAAGAAGCGACTAAGCCGAAGGAAAACTAAATGTTGGACTCATGAAAAATACTTTTTTGCAATGGCCAAAACAGAATAGCTGAAGTCACGACAGCCAACAGAGGATTCCGCTTGGTCTTAAAGCCTTTTTCGATTAATTACTTTCACACTTTATGATGGCATGGCAGTCAAAGAAGCTCATGTATGGAGGAGACATTAATAGAGTAAGGGTGCTTTCACACCTACACTTTTGTTTCGGAACGTATCTCGTTTGCCCAGTTAGCGCGGTTCGATTGGCATATGTGAACAGGGCATAAGATCCTATTAATACAATCCTTAAACATTTGTAAATAAAACATGACAAAATAATTACATTTTTACACTAATCACAAAATAAGGAATAATGGTCCTTTATGGATTTTTAAACATTGTAGCCTTAGTTAATCTCAGCATTCAACTTTTAATTTTATAAAAAGAATTTAGAAAAGATTTTCTTGAACAAGAAAGATGGTAAAATATATTACCATTTAGTTGATTCACATTGTCAATTAAATAATGCTACTTAATAAATTACATTCACTAAGATTGCTTCGATTATTTAGTTTATTACTGTAATGTAAAAATATATACATTTGCAATCAGAATTATTAAACCCCTTGAATTTTTTTTATATTTCCCAAATGATGTTCAATAGAGCAAGAAAATTTTCCCAGTTTGTCTGATAGTATTTTTTCTTCTGGAGAAAGTATTGTTTGTTTTATTTTGCATAGAATGAAAGCAGTTTTAAATAAATAAAAAAAAATTAAGGTAAAAATTATTAGCCCCTTTAAGCTATATTTTTTGATAGATTTTTTTTAGAACAAACCATCGTTATACAAAAATGGGCCTAATTACCCTAACCTGCCTAGTTAACCTAATTAACCTAGTTACGCCTTTAAATGTCACTTTAAACTGTATAGAGGTGTCTTTAAAAATATTATTTACTGTCATTATGGCGAATATAAAAAAATAAATCAGTTATTAGAAATGATTTATTAAAACTATTATGTTTACAATTGTGTTGAAAAATCTTCTCCCCATTAAACAGAAATTAGGGGAAAATAAGGGGGGCTAATAATTCAGCAAGCTGATAATTCTGATTGCAACTGTAAATTATTTAGCACTTTTTGGATTTAAGCATAGACTGAATATAATATTTAATTTTACTTGAAAATACAAAAAGATTGTGTGGTTTAGGCTAGGGTTTTTTTTTTTTTTGATGGCAATTTATTGCTTGTTGAATGTTACAATCACAGTGCATTATCACACTGTTGTTGATGTAAAAGTATACCTTATTTGCACAATCTAGCCTTGTTTATCTTTAAACTAAATATAAAACTGTACACAATACGATGCGGTCAAAAATTTGGGTGCAAAAAGTTAGTCTACAGCCCTGGTATATGTTTACTAATTACTTTTTTGTACTAGAAATTCAGACGTCATCACAGGTCACCAATGATCAACTTTGCTATCAATCATCTGTAATTATTATAATAGTCATTGTGTCTTTTACCATAAATAATTGCTCAGTAATTGCAGCAAGTAGTTTTAAATGGTTTTGTTCAGGATTCATACGTATTTGGGTCATAACTTTCATTCACCTGTAAGCCATACATTTACTGCTGAAGGTTTTGGGTTTGGACTTTGTGGGGGGAAACCAGAGCATCCAAAAGAATCCCACGCAAACCTGAGGAGAACATGCAAACTCCACACAGAACTGGCAACTGACCCAGCCGGGGCTCGAACTAGCAACCTTCTTGCTGTCAGGCGATTGTGCTACTCACTGTGCAATCGTGCTGCCTGTTATTAGGTAAAATATGCTTTATTTTAAGTTTGCACATCAAATGTATCTCTTGCAAGCCTGATTCATAGAGAGCCACAAAGAAATTTTTTCCTTGAGACAACTCAAGCCATATGTTCACCTGCCAGGCTAGGTATTTAAGCAGACATATCTGCATATAACTGCCAGATGACATCTGGACTACAGTCTGGAGGGTCCTTTATGTACATTGTAAACAACAATGGGCTTAGTGCATACCCTAGAGGTACTCCCTTATTGTTAGGACACACACCCCATTGATTGACTCTCACACATTTTTGTATCCAGTCCAAATAGGACTCAATCCAAGGCATTTACAGAGGCATTGTAATAATTAATTTAGTAAAATGCTAACAGTGTCATTTAACTTCTTAGGTCAAGTAATACTGGTCAGACTACACTACCTTTATTCAAAGTGCTGTTTATGTTTTAACAGATAACAATATGCTATTTCTGTGGAATATTTACCTTTGTAAATATTTACTCAAATATTTATACCAGTCAGAGTGGTCGAGCTCAAGGCCATCAAATAAAAAGCATATTTGATCCAATCAAGCAATCATTGATCCATTTAGGTGGAAGAGACAAATTGCAAGCTTTGGATATTTATATTTTCTAAATGCGAATTTTGTCACAGTTTCTGAGCAAACTAGATAATCTTAGCACATAACATACTGATACTAATACTTAACTTTATTTTGATAACTTTATTTTGATTTCACAGGGACTTTAAAGTACAATTTAAAGGCTTAAAGGTTATCTATTTAATAGGTCATTGGTAAACAGCAGTGGCTAATAAAAGGGGGCTAATAATAATTTTAAATAATTATAATATTTAAAAAGTAATAATAATAATAATAATAATAATAATAACAATAATATTTTATAACAATTATTATAATAATAGTGTTTTTTTAATTATACACTTTATTAAAAACGAAAAAGAAATAATAAGAAAATATTAATAACAATATACAAAATATAAAACATGCATTTGTACAACAGTGGCATGTTCTGTATCAAATAAAAAAAAGTTCTAACAATATTTTAAAATAATTATAATAGTTTAAAATTATAATTAAAATTAGAAAAATAATTATAATCATATTTTAAATATTGTTTTTTTTTTATTAAAAGCTGCTTTTATTCAGCCAAACTACAATCGATAATGAAATGTATGTACAAATTTTACAAAATATTAAATATGCATTGGACAACAGTAATTTGTTCTGCATCCAAATGGAAAAACAAATTTTTAAGAGGGCTAATAATATTTTTAAATATTTAAAAAGTAATTATAATAATAATTATAAGATAATTATAATTGTTGTTTTTTTTATTAAAAACTGCTTTTATTTAGCCAGACTATAATAAATAATTATAAATAAAAATTCATACATAGTATACACAATACTAAATATCCATTGGAATATTGGTTTGGTCTGCATCCTATTGGAAAAACTAATATGTATGTTTACTAATATGTAATAATGATGATTATAAAAATAACTGTAACATGTTTTTTATCTTTTTTATTAAAAACTGGTTTTATTCAGCCAAACAATAAAAAAATAAAAACGTATATACACTAAATATATAAAATAATAAATGTGTGTTGTACAACAATGGTTTGTTCTGTATCCAATCAGAAAAACTAATTCTTAAGAGGGCTAATGATATTTTTTTTTAATTATAACAGTTAAAAATTATAATAATAGGTATAATATTTTTAAATTAAAAATATCATTATTTAGTCAAACTATAATAAATAAAAAATAATATAAATAAAATATAAAAAATTAAACATGCATTGACAACAATGGTTGGTTCTGTGTCCAATCAGAAAAACCACTTCTTAAGAGGGCTAATAATATTTAAAAACAAATATAATATTTAAAAAGTATTTATAAAAATAATTATTATACAAATATATTTTAATTAAAAAGTGCCTTTATTCTAGGCAAACTATAAGAAATAATAAAATTGTAATAGTAAATACTGTAAAAATTTCTTTTTTCTCTTAATCACTTTGTGATATCATATTTGAAAAAGAATTTAAATTTGGAAGTAAATACTTAAATGAAGAAATAAAAAATACATCTTTCTACAACTGAGTTCTTTACTTTTATTGAACAAACAGTTCTAAATGTGAGTTTAAATAGTTTGTATGAGTAAACTTAACAGTGAGCTCGATGATATCAACTAACTTGCAATTTTATACCTAGTTAACAACTATAGGCCAAGTTAGGCCTTCAGTGTTTGGACTTTCAGCAGTGAAAATTAAACCACACTGAACTGAACTAAACTGAACTTTAACTCTGACAACTGGACTGACAGTTTAAATAAAACCTCTATGTTAATCTGCTTTAGCACAGTCTACATTATAAAAGTGCTAGATAAATAAAGATGAATTCAACAATTTGGAAGTTGCATTACAGTGCAGGAGGGCTAGCATTTTTGCCCTTGTATAAAAAAAACCTGTCAGAATTCTGTCAAAGATAGACTAGGAACAGCTCTCTCCTACCCTCGCTCTCCAGAGGCAGAGCAATAGATGGTTATAGGGCAAAGGAAGGAGGGGCGATGGCCTCAGGCTTGGGATAGCCCTCCTGAGGGACAGATATGAGGGCCAGTCCTGGATATGGGTCCACCCTCAGCTCGGCATTACTGAAGTATTCAGCCTGTGGATCTACTCACAGAGAGATAAACACAAACACGCACACTGAGACTGTAAATAAACATGTCCTGTGTGCGTATCGGAGCTCAGAGGGGCAGTTAAACCAACAAAACCCTCTGTGATCAATTCTAATCCAAACAGCAAATTAACAACACAAAGTCATGGACATGATTCAGCCTCGAAAAGAACCACAAACATTAGTGTTATCCCAAAACCTGCATCATTAGTAAGGATTTTTCCACTTGTAATTGAGATAAGAAAATTGCAATCATCATTCACAAGTTTCCCATTACATAAGCAGCATATTGTGGCATATTTTTATGTAACTGCAACCTAAAATCATGTAAATGTTACATAAACGTTGCGTTCTGGATGATATAATGCTAGATTTGAAGGTGGAATGGAATGCGTTTTACTACAAAAATACTGTTATTAGTATAGTGGTAAGGAAGCGGAGTATCATTTCAGCATTATCTCATACAGTATAACCCTAATCTTTATTGCTCCCATGAGAATATGATTGATTTGGTAATGGAAATAGCTCTCCATATTACTGTAGATGATTGGGTTGCAAAACAAGATTTTTTTTTTTTTGGACTTTGTTTATGACATGAGTTAAGAAACAGAGTGAAGTAACATTTATGGAGATTATTATGAGAAGGAAACCATTGCAAATGCACAACAGTCATAAACATAGACCAGTGTAAAGTCTAATAGGTATAAGATAAGGTATTTTACTCATTTCGATAAAGGATCTCATTTTGTTTTGTGTATTGTTTTAATTATTAAATATCGATTTTATGTCCATTTTTTTCTTTACTGTTATATAATTTTAAAATTTCTTTACATATGTAAAGCACTTTGGTATAAAATGTGTTATATGAAAATACATAATACATAACAAAAACAATTAGCTTATATATATATATATATATATATATATATATATATATATATATATATATATATATATATATATATATATATATAGGCAGCACGATGGCGCAGTAATCGCCTCGCAGCAAGGTCGCTGGTTCGAGCTCGGGTGCTCTGATTTCCCCCACAATTCTAAAGACGTGGTGTAGGTGAATTGGGTAAGTTAAATCATCCACAATGTATGTGTGTGAATGAATGTGTATGGATGTTTCCCAGTGATGGGTTGCAGCTGGAAGGGCATCTGCAGAGTAAAACATATGCTGGATAAATTGGCGGTTCATTCCGCTGTGGCGACCCCAGATTAATAAAGGGACTAAGCCGAAAAGAAATTGAATGAATGTTGTATACACTCACCGGCCAATTTATTAGGTACACCTTCCTAGTACTTGGTTGGACGCCTTTTGTCTTCAGAACTGCCTTAATCTTTGTGGCATAGATTAAACAAGGTACTGGAAATATTCCTCAAAGATTTTGGTGCATATTGACATGATCGTATCACGCAGTTGCTGCAGATTTGTTGCTTCCACGTCCATGATGCTAATCTCACCAGGCAACGTTGCGTGAAATTCCCAGTAGATCAGCAGTTTCTAAAATACTCAGACCAGCCCGTTTGGCACTAACACCCATGGCATGTTCAATGTCACTTAAATCACCTTTCTTCCCCATTCTGATGCACGGTTTAAACTGCAGCAGATCGTCTTGACCACTTGATCCACGTGCCCAAATGCATTGAGTTCCTGCCATCTGATTGGCTGATTAGAAATTTGCATTGCAGTTCAACAGGTGAAATAAAGTGGCTGGTGAGTGTATAATTTGTAAAGTTACATCACTTTTCACTTGTTAATCTTTAATCCATCATGCAGCTTTATTTGTAAACATTTTATTTCATATCATATATTAATGTATTATCATAATCATTAAAGCACTGTATTGTAGCTTAAATAATTTACTGTTTATTGCACTTTTATTAGATTATTTATTAGGCTTTTTCTGCCTGTTAAAAGTTTTGTTTGGTTTGATTATGTATGTATTTGTTTTTATGACCATTTATGCATATAGTGAGAATGTATTTGTTTGTTTGTTTGTGATTTTAATCAGGAGTGGACGTGACCTGTGTAAGGCTTCCGGTTTAATGTGCTTGCAGTTATTTTGAGCTGCACAAAAAGAGTCCATTACGCAGCTTTATGTTGTAAACTGTTTTTAAAAATCATATTTTAATCCATTATCATATTCATAACCCCTCTAAATTGTAGCACTAATGCACTTACTGTTATTATGTAATTATTGTTTTTATTTCTAATACGCAAATAAAGCATTTAAGTAATTTATATGGCAATTATAGATTTTTTTAGTTGATTTTAATTCTGCCAACACAAAGTTATGAGAAGCACATGCGAGCCATGCCCACAATGCTTGCCTCTAGTGCGCATGCGCAGATGGTTGACGTGCGCCCAGCGCTGAAGAAAAGGAACGGTCGGCGCCATGCGCTTCCATCACAATCACACGACTTCAGTTCTAAAGTGTCAAAACATAGATGTCCCGGGAATGTGAGATCCTCGCTGTCCCCTCCGTCAACTGTTATGAGAACGGCAGCGGGGGGCCAGCGACACTGTTTGTTTCGTTTTCGCTTGTGGAGACTTGTAGTGAAGTTGCAGCCTGATACTGTAATACAGCGCTGAATCATGGAGGGAAACTCAAGGGAAAGCGAGCGTCTGGAGCGCGAGCGTCAGTTCTGTGAGCTGTGCGGGAAAATGGAGAACCTGATGAAGTGTGGACGCTGTCGCAGTTCGTTTTACTGCAGCAAAGAGCACCAGAGACAGGACTGGAAGAAGCACAAGCGGGTTTGCAAGGAGGCCGACAAACAGCAGCAGCCGGTGGGTGAAGAAGAAGAAGAGCAGCCGAGCGACACTTCAAAACAGTCGAGCACTTCTCAGAGTAACTCTACACTTACGTCACAAGACGAAAAAATGCCAGATTTTATCAAGTCTGCTACAGGCTCTGACACCAAACCGACCCCGGACAGCTCAAAACCTAACGGACAGACGCGCTCCCCCCCTCAGAAACTGGCTACGGACTATATCGTGCCCTGCATGAACAAGCACGGCATCTGTGTGGTCGACAACTTCCTAGGGAACGAGGTCGGACGCAGTATTCTGGAGGACGTGCGGGCGCTTTATCTGACCGGCGGCTTTACGGACGGACAGCTGGTCAGTCAGAGGAGCGACTCGTCGAAGGACATTCGCGGGGATAAGATCACCTGGGTGGAGGGGAAGGAGCCCGGCTGTGAGCGGATAGCGTTTCTCATGAGCCGCATGGACGATCTGATCCGACACTGTAACGGGAAACTGGGCAACTACAGGATCAATGGAAGAACGAAAGTAAGTGGAGTTGTCGTTGCATGACAACTGTTAGTAACTAAGTTACTTAAAAGGTTGTATGACAACATGTGTCATGTCAAGATGACAAGCACTTCTGTAAGGTTAGATTGATTTAATTCTGAAGTCTGAGGAGTTTGGTATTTATTAACCGACTAATCCGAACTTGATATAATACATGAATATACTTCCTATAACATAAGCACATGTCAAAGAGAATGTTATTATGTCTTGCGCTTTCATTCTGCGTTTTGGAAATATGCGGCTTGCCCTGCTCATGGGAACCGCCATATTGAAGTCACATGACCAGCCAGACTGCTGCTGCAGGTAACCATCGTTCAAAACTTGCCATATATTTCTGTATAGAATGAAGCAGATTGAAAAGGAAAAAAAAATGTGAATTGTGACTGAAGCAACATGTCATGCTGAAATGTTTACTTTTTGATGGAAACATCCTTAAATGTTTGGCCCTCAACAATAGAACAATAACAAACATTAACAATATTTAGCATTTAGCACCTTTTACATGACAATGATTTTTTTTTTGCATTGGGGAAAAAAAAAAAAGTTTAAAAAAATCCTATTTCACTTTTACATTACCAGGAGGAGCCATGTGCTACCAACAGGTAAAAGCTGCTGCTCTCTATCCCTCTCTTGGCTGTTAGCTTAGTGCTGCTGAGGGATTGACAGATGTTTGCCTGGCCAATTTGCACTGGTCAATGTTTGTGTATGTACATGGAAGACCAAGGCATGCAACAATACTTGGCTTAAAGAGAAAATTAAAACAACGCAAAAATGCATAAAATAATGGCGACCATAGAAAGAAAGCTGAATCGGACATTTTAGGAGATTAGAAATGCTGGCCAGATGCATTTTTATTTAATCCAAAAAAGAGGACATATGGTCACCCTATTAAATGTTCCTGTATAGTACATGGAAACACAATATATAGTATATATACAATATATATACAATGTATAGTGCACAATACTGGAAAATCTAGCATTGTGATATTTTTATTTTGTGATACATGAATATATATATATATATATATATATATATATATATATATATATATATATATATATATATATATATATATATATATATATATATACACAATTTTTTCGGCCCACAAGGAGGGCTCATCAAGCTATCTGTCACATCATATTTAAAAAAAAAAAACATTTGCAGTGGACAATTAGGTGAACAATCATGTTGCCGTAGTTCATGAGCAATAATATTAGTAAATGTAGAGGAGGGCCTTATAATATATTTTGGGGGAAAGGGGTCTCGGGCAAAAAAGGTTGGGAACCACTGTAGTAGTTAATTACTAGGAGAAGCTTATAATTTGAAATACCCATATCTTGAGAAAGCCAGTTGTTTTGATCTTTGTGTATATATTGTATATGAAATTTCTTACTCAATATTATATAAAAAAATGGATAAATATAATGTTTAAAAATCTATATATCTTACAGGAAAATCTTTTGTGTTTTCCACCTCATCTTAAAATAAGTTTGGATGTGGCATCTGGCGTCATTCACTTTCAGTTATTTTATTCTGTTATTTATTAATCTGCTAATGGCTACCTTTTTTCTGAGTGCAGTAGCTATGAAGTTTTCTTAATCACTTGGAAAGTCACCGGTCAGAAGGTGTGGGAACATATGGTTATGGGATCAGGTTGTAGGCCCACTTAACACGTCTTTGATAGATTATGTTTAAACACCGTGTCACTTTAGATGGGAAGAGGCCTAACCTTTGATCCTCAGGTGATGCAGAGACGTGTCCAAACATGTCTTTCAATTCAAAGTAAATCTTCAGAAATATTATTTAGATGTCATATTAAAAATGAAAGCATGTCTGCTCATCCTTTCGGTTCTTCTTCACAGATGTTGTAAATGTATCACTAGACGTTTTTCAACAGTGGCGTTTAGGACTGCATAATATTGGAAAAGTTTGACATTTCGATATTCTGTTTTGCTGCACTATGAATTTAGTTTCACTAGATGATTTGACTGGCTCTATTTTGAAAGATTTCGTTAATTTAGATTAACTGGGATGACCAATCCTTTTTCAATGCAGTGCATCTGCATAAATTATAATCAATTACAAGCAAAAATAAATAAATAAACAAT
The DNA here is from genome assembly GCF_052040795.2 of Danio rerio. NCBI lineage: Eukaryota > Metazoa > Chordata > Actinopteri > Cypriniformes > Danionidae > Danio > Danio rerio. The sequence goes on from NC_141031.1 coordinate 34,363,309, forward strand.
GGGGAGTCTTAACAGTATTCAAGTCTAGAAATTGGATGTAAAATAACATGGTAATCATGGTATAACTTATGGCTGCATGAATAATCGGGAAAAGATCGAGATTTCGATTTGACCCTACACACGATTTTGAGTCAGCTTTCCTAGGATTAAGCCAATTATATTTTAAGGTCAGGAGAGAAGCATAAAGGCAGATGCACAAGTCTTTACTATGTTTTATATACTTTGCTAAGCAACATAGACACCTCTAAATGGTGTTAAAAGTGTCACATATTGTATTTATAAGGTATAATTCACCCAAAATTTGTAATTTCTGTCTTTAATGTAATGATGTATTCGTGGCCGCAAAATCACACTTGAGCTGATGCACTATTTGTTTACTACCGAGAGGATGTGCGCGTACACACCAATGATGTCTACTTGACCTTTCTACAAAACCTGAATAGACTGAATAACAGGTAATAAAGTTGTAAATAAATAACATTCAGTTTGTTGCACAGAGCGATCGTTTGGTAGCTGCGCGGAAAGTCTGATTTGCATGGATGTTGATCAGCCATGACATCATCTGCAATCAGCAACGAAAGTGAAACCAAAAGTGTCATTAATTTTAAATGATCATATCGCATTTTAGAGTTATGAGTATGACAAGCATTATGTTTTTTCCTTCATAGCGAACACAAGGTGTTGTGCATGAAAATAAATGTTTACTGGGTCAGTTTAACTACTAGTCTATATAATGTTGAATAAAATGCAAGTGGGAATCTGATAATAATAATTTTTTTATTTACCAGTGAAAAAATGGTCTGATAATGCTGTCAATGACAGATTGCAAGCATTTCTCAAACATAATAATTCAACTTTAGAATTATGAATAGTTGTATTGTAATAATGTAATCACTTTGCTGTGCATTAACAGGACTGTTCAATTCTGTTCCAAGTCTTTACAAAATTTAGCATTTTAACCAACAGCAGACCTACACGTAGGCCTAATATTATTATTGTTGTCTTGCCAAATGTTTGAATATAACAATAAATATAGCCTACTTATATTAACCTTTATTTTACATCTACAGAATCGTGAGAAAATTGTGATTTCTTGATTTTAAACAAAAAAAAAATAATTGTTCTAGCCAGAATCGTGCAGCCCTAGTATAAATAATTAACAAATATAATATTTAATATCCAGGGTTCAACGCTAAGGATTTTTTCTACTAGCCCGATCGGGCCAGTAGTTCAGATTTTTACTGCCAAAATTTTCACTGGACCCACCAAACGAAAGATGTTAATAGCAATTTCTTAGCCACATACAATACTTTTAAAATATGTTTCAAAAGCCAAACATAATTGAGTTTGGGGTCAGTTTTATTAATATTTTTCATGTTTTTTTAAAGGAAAATTACTCGGTTCATCAAGTTTATTAAATGTAAGTTTTTTTTAATTGTTAAATTTTTATTACAATTTTAAATAACTGCTTTTGTAATTGTATGCAGTTTCAAATAAAATTATTACTCCAGACATTTGCTTTTATTACTATTTCCATTAATAATAATAACAATAACAATTAATTTTAGAGTTATTTCTAAAGGATCGTGTGATTCTGAAGACTGAAGTGATGAAGCTGAAAATGTATCTCAGTGTTTCCTCTAGGATTTTTTCCAGCTGTAGGGGTAGACCTTTTAAACAAATCTACCAACTACCTATGACATTATTTCAATGACAAATGGAGAAATGTCGTGAGCGCAGTATTACAAGTAGAGATCGCATTTATGCAATAAAAGCATGCAAATCTTTTTGCTTGCGCACCGATTTCCTATGCTTGTGCACAGAACCTCTTGACACCCCCTCAAATATACACTGCTCAAGCACAGATCTTCTTGTGTGCTCTCAAATAAACGCTGCTGAAATGCGATTTAGTGCATTTATGTAGTGAGTATATCTCCAACATTTATTAGATTTGCTAGGAATATTTCTGAATGTCTAAAATAGACCTACAGAGTGGCATTAATGCATCCTGAAGTAAAGTGAAACGGCAAGAATTTCCAGCAAGATAAAGTCACTGTATGCAGAATCACAGACCTTTATCTATAAATAAATTACACTTATGGAAACTGTGTTCATCATAACTGAAAGCCATGTCATGTTTGCTGGCCTCACGCATTACGCACCTGTCAGTCTTTAGTCAGTCAGTCAGCACGTAACTTCAAAGGGTTAAACAAATAACGCAGAGCACTACTACAATTACAGAAAAGTTTGCGCTGTTATAATTCACTTATCTTTTAAATACTTTTTGGTGCAATTATAAACCGCTATTAAAAACAACAACATTGACTGAATGTTTTAAATGAAAAGCTATAATGTAGCCATGGAGGGAAGCATTTTGGTGTGGCGCCCCGCCATGGAAGAATAAATTTAGCGGAAACCATGCATCTTTAAGATCACTGGAGCAAAACATTAAATTAAATGATAAACAACTTTTAAAGTTAGTTTATAGTGCAATAACATTTCAAGAATTTATAATTTGATCTGTATTTATGATGAAATAAATGCAGCCTTGGTAAGCAAGAGAAGCTTATTTTAAAATATTTATCAATTATACTGACCCCAAACCTTTGACCAGTTGTGTATATAATATTTTATAAGTAAAACTGCACTTTAATTTTGACATCCACAGCATAGTCACCAAATAAAAATCAGAGAGGTTAGACTCTCTCATATAGAGCCTTATTTCAGTTAAGTTTTGTAAAATTATTTCTATTAAATTAATCAATCTATTAAAAAAACGTTGGCTAAAATTATGCATTATAGGCGTAAATTATATAGAGAAATAACAGATGAACTGAGACTACATCAGATCATGAAGCAGATCAATGTTGATCTTTCTTTCGAGCTGCATTGCGCAAATGAACAAAACAATTGGCCTAACACAAAATATTATTAGATTAAAATATGGAAAAATTATCAGATGGTAACTTTTCCTAACTGATGAACAGTTCTTGTTATTATTTCAGCCTGCTTTCACTTTCGTAATAGACATGAAACGCACATTTGCTGGTGGGAATGACATCTCGCCCTACTCATCCTTCTCTCTTCGTATAGCCATATATATGGTTATTACACAATCATAAGACACTGTGATATAGCCTGGTTCATTAGTTCATTGGACCTTTTTGTTTTCTCACTACAATCGATTAGCTCAATCGACCAGAGACCATCTCATTCAGGCAATCTCGGACCGATTGATTTTGCGCGGATCCGAGCAACCCTGAAAATATCCTAAATGGAACCTCGCGATGAAACTGAAGACTCTAGATATATGCACCATCAGGTTTCTCCCCCAGATTCAATTGTTCTTGAACTTTCCAGACACACAAGTAATGTCAGGCTGACCGTTTTTTTTTTAAACAGGAGCTTCCTGTGGAGCCACAGGCTGTTACTGATAGTGCAGTTGTGAGTTATCCATGACCAGCATGGCTCTCATATTTCCCCAGGTCAGGGGAACGCCTGTGACCACCAGCTGCTATCAGGCGTACCCAACGCATGCACAATGTTTGGACAAACCTCCAAGCTCTCAGAGTTGAAGGAAACATCACCTTTTCCTTTTTGTTGTAAACGCACGCACATTTGTTGACTTAGAGGAAATCTGCGACATTCAGGCTATCATTATGCATAGGTTTTAGGGCTGCACCATACTACTGGAAAAGTCTGACATTGTGATATTTTGTTTTCAGCAATATGAATACAGTTTCACCAGATAGCTTGAATGGATCTATTTGGGGAAAAAATCTTGAATTTAGATTGATTTGGGTGATTTTAAGGGTGTGAATCATGCATAAATAAAATAATTGCAAGCAAGAATAATAATAATAAAGTCAAATAAACAGTGCTTTATGGTTTTTCCATAGTGTCAAACTGTATTCAGATGCAGAAATTGAATGATGAAATGTAAAATAATGCTGTTATAGTCTTCATTGCATTCATAATTCAGTAAAATTATTCCTCTTTAAAGTTGTCAATTTTTCTGCCTTAATGCTTTAAACTCTCTTAAAATGCCTTTTAATTGCATGCAAATGATCAAGTTTTACTCTGTTGTGGTTATGCTTTGCAATGACTCCTAAATCTCATGTATTCTCAACTGTTGTGCTGATCAACTATAATCCCAAATCAGTATTGCATATCCTGCAATGTGAGTATTGCAGACGCACACATTGTGATTTCAATGCTTAAACAATATATTATGCAGCCCTAATAGGTTTGTACAATTATTTATTTATTAAAATATATAAAATCTTTACATTTTAGGTTTTTTTGGGCTCATTAAAGTTTGAAAGGTGTCTTAAAGACAAACTGTTCCCAAACTGTGTCTGGAGGAGTGTGTGTTCTTTTTTTACATGCACTCCCTGTACACCACAGCAAGCCATCACAAGCTTGCATTTCGATCAGTCACGTACACCATGTTCAGACTGTCAATAAAAAGACATTGCATTATAAAGCATAAATTAATAATTAAGACATTTATTTACTGCCTTTTAAGCAGCGGTGTTTTCATGACTAAAGGAAAACATGCTTAATAAAAGGAAAGTTTACTTTAATATAAAAACGCACTCAATGGATTATAAACTTTTATGACTTCTTTTTCTGTTGAACACAAAAGAAGATATTTTGTAGAAAGCTGAAAAGTAGTAGGACCTCCAGGAAAAGCAAATAATGTTTAAGTTAACAGTTACACGTTTTCAGCTTTTGTGTTCAACAGAAGAAATAACCTCAAACAGGTTTGGAACAAGTAAAGGTTGAGTAAATGACAACTAAGGCTGCACAATATGTCGTTTCAGCATTGATAACACAATGTGTGCATCCGCAATAGCCATATCGCAAGATACTCAATGTTGACTTTGAATTACAGTTCACCAGGAACTACAGAATTGTGTTTAATTACTGTATTTATTACTGCACACAATTTATACGGGCTCATGTGCGGTTCAGTTGGCCAGCCCTAACCTGGTTGGAAAAGGTGTGCTAGTGCTGGGAATGGTTGGGTTTTGGCGCAATACGCTTGTCGTGTGAGTGCAAAGTGTGCCTGAGCCCGAAACTGAAGATGCAACATCACTATTATGGCCCATTTCCACTGAGTGGTACAGTACGGTACGGTATGGGTCACCTTTATCAGACTTCCACTGCTTAAATGGTACTAATGGTACTGTTTTGGTGGACGTGGTGTACGACAGAAAGTTTCGGTCAGCGTCATTTTCGCTCGAGAAAAGTCTGCAGTGAAGCTGTTTGGGTCGTTCACATATCATATAAAAAGCACTTCTCACTGAACAGATGCTACATACTTCTGTATAAATGTTTATTACTAACTTTTCTATGTACATGAGTTGATTATAACTGCAATTCAATGACAGTGTGAAATAGCCTACTGTAACATCTGTAATTGTATAAAATAAATACATAAATGCAACATATATGATCACATATAGACCCTTACAGTCTCCTATATGTTATCAACTACAGAAAAATGACACACAGCATACATTTAGTCCTTATTTAGGTTCAAAAAGAACATGCAACATATAGCCCACAGTCAGTGAAAAAACCTCTCATCTGTGTCTTTAATCTTCAGCAGCAAATATGTAGCCTCTGTTAGAGAACAATAACATCATTCTCATAATAGTTCATAATAGTTCAAAAGGTGATGATAATAATAGTTAAACATAGCAGTTTGTTTCCGTTTACTGAAAAAATAATGTGCTCCTTTTTTCCGGCTTCTTTGTTTTTTTGCTTATTACTTGCGTTTGTCAGTTTCTGACAGGATCGGGTTTTAAAAGCACATCAATAATCAAGCGCACATTATTATCATCAGCCCAAGAAGGTTGTTATTTCAGATATAAACGTGCGGCTCGCGCTTTAGACTGGCGCATAAAAAAACTACGGGGCACAGGGTAAATCTGCTCTTCTTCTTGGCTTTGTGGCTGTTCATCAAGACGACGACAAGGTTTGTTTGAGCTAGGGTCGATCATGGCTCGTCATTATGTATATATGATCTTGCGGTAATCTCTCGGCTTTGTATTTAAAACATGACGGTTCCTTTGTTTTCATTCTGGCTCGTTGCATGAGCGAATGACAAACTATACCTATAGTGTTCAGCGGCGCTTCTCGCTCCGTCTTTTGGTATCTTTGGTACACTTTGCAAAGGGTGCCGAAAAAGTGGTACGGTACAAATCTGTACCTGAGTACTGTTATACTCCACAGAAAAAAAACAGTCAAATAGTGCTTTTCAACTATTTTGTGAAGCCGTATTCATATCGCAGTATATATTGCAGAAAAAATATAATGTCGCAATATCAGATTTTTCCAATATCGTGCAGCCCTAATGACAACAGAATTTTCATTTTTGGGTGAACTATCCCTTAGAGGTAAAATGTTGTTATTAAGTGTGCATAATAGGGCTGAACAATTTATCATTTGAGCGTTGATATTGCAATATATGTATCTACAATAGTCACATCACTGTTTATTATTATCTATTAAAGATTAAAAGATAAATATATTACTAAATGTATTTATTTTTGTACTATATTTTCCAATGATGACCATGTTATTTTACAATTGATTGTTCAATTTCTGTCCTGAAAAACAATAAAGCCTTGTTTGTTTATTTATTTATTTTTGGTTGTAGTTTATTATATTTAATGCAGATGCACTGCATAGAAATACACTTGATCATCTCAGTAGATCTAAATGAATGAAATCTTATTAAGTTATTCAAATTATCTGGTGAAATTTTATTCATATCGCAGTAAATATCACGGTAAAACAAAATATCCCAATGTAAGATTTTTTCAATATCGTGCAGCCATGATATGCATTATGACTATATAGTAATAAATACATATGCTTTGCACGGTATGTTACAGTGTGAATAGCAGAAGGCTTGATGGGAGGTGATAGATAGCACTTCCTGTGACTGCATATTTTTTTATTGTCATTGTGATGATCGCAGATGTAAAGCAGGACAGTTCAGGATGCTCAGCAGGCATATGACATTGACTCAGCCGGAGGGAAAGAGCCTGTTACATAAAACACAATGAACGGATAATATGTTTGTGTTTTGTATTGATATTAAGCTGTGAGTGGGCTTTGTGGTTTGTCAAATGATAGAGGATCAGAGGCAGAAAATATGCGTGTATACAGTCGGTGAGGCCGCAGATGGTGTAAGGAAAGGAGATGAGTTGAGAGAGAAGTGAGAACAGGAACGAAAGATGATGTTTGTTATGAAACAACAGAGCAGGGGCCTTTATGGTAATGTCGGCTGGACTAACTTAGGGTTGCAGGAGCTGTGTTGAGTCGACAAAACCAAAGCAATTCAAACAGGCAGCTTCAATCCTGAGAAAATGGGAGCGCGTGTTTGATGTTAGTAGGTCCACACAGAATATAGCCCATTATTGGGTCTGTTTATTTGCTTTTATGATTAAATGCATATATATGTATTAAGTTTTTATATTTATTTCAGTAGAACTGTTGAATCACATGCACCTTTTTATATGATTTATATAGGGCTGCATGATGTTGAAAAAATCTGACATTGCAATATTTACTTTTTGTGCCATAAATATTGCAATATATTTACAATTTCACTGGTTGACTTGAAAACTACCGTTTAGAAAGACTGTATTAATTTAGAATGATTGAGATGAGTTTGTAGGGAAGTAAATCATGCATAAAATGTAAAAAATTACTGGCAAATACATAAAAGCAAAGATAAAAGTGAAATAAAGTGTTTTATGATTTTTGGTGCAGTCAGGTAGAGAACTGGAATAATCAAATGTAAAATAACCCAGCAAAAGTTTTTAATGAAGAATCATTTACATTTTTTATACAGTAAAGTTACAAACAGTAAAATGTATTGTGCCTAAATACTTTGAACTCTTTGAGGCCTTTAAACAGTGTGGAAATGAAAAAAACATTCGCCTCATTTTGTTAAACACAATTTTCATGTGTTCTGTTTTTCCTAGTGAACTATAATCATAGACAACATTGCACATTCTGCAGCATAGGACGATATTCCACATTGCAATATTGTTGATGAAACAATATATTGTGGAGCTCTAGTTTATATTCAATACAGTTTGTAAACTAATATTTTCTGTCTTTTAGTAGATGTATTTTATGACAGAATTTTGTGTGATTCTAATTGGATTTGCATTGCAATCAAACCTTGAAAATGTTAAATATTTAGAAGTAAATATTTATTTATTTATTTATTTATTTCATATGTTAAGCTTTTAGATACTACACTATCATTACTATTACTATCATTCCAGATTAATTCACAGATTTTTATTTATTTATTTATTTATTTTTATTTATTTATTTATTCATTTATTTAATGTGTTAAATTTTAGATACTACACTATCCTTAGTATTACTGTAATTCCAGATAAATCCACAGATTATAATTTTTTTTTTCTTTCATAATTCTGTGCAGAAATAGCTAAAATTTTCCGTCTGGCCCTGGGCATTAGTAACTATCCAACATTAAAAAAATTTTGAATTATACATATGCTGCAATTAAAAGAGAGTCAGGATGAAAAACTGCTGGAGATTTGGAAATGATGAAGAATTTAAGCACATTTGCAATAGGTATGACTATGAGACGATAACCGTTTTCAAGATATACCGTGGTTTGGAAAAGTCAAGCTTTTAAAAACGCCAAAATTTTCTGCTGTACTGTCCCTGCGGTATATGTAAGATTTTTTTTATTTTTTAGGACAACAATATTGCCAGCAGAGAAGATATCCAAAGATGCCGTTTTAAATAGTAAATAAATCTGTTTTTGACACCAATGAAGATGACACAGCAGAAGTCAGTGATTTATTTAAATTGTTTATCCTGACTTTTTTGTTTTGTTTTAAAATATTTAAAATGTTTCTCAAAATAAAATATATTGATCAATAAAATTTTAGTTTTTTTCCCCAGACATTTAAAAGAAATATATTTTAGAGCAGTAATCCTGTGAAACCATGATATTTTTATCCAAGGTTATCATACCGCTAGAATCATATACATGCCCATGCCTAATTTACACAGCCAGATTAATGTTGCTGTTTATGAAAGAATATATCTTTGTGTGCATTTGTACAGTTCTTTTTTATGTCGTAGGCAGCACTTCATTTGGAGCAAGCAAAACTGGGGAAGTGGACTTATTGCAAGAGATGTCACTGCTCTGACCTTTATGTTTAGCTTACTTTAGTTCTGTCAAAAACATACAGTGCATGCTGTGTAGTAAATAAATGACTATCAATCTGGTTATTTTATTGTGTTAAACATGTAGCATGTACTGCTTGATTTCTGAAATAAGAAACCATGATCTCTTTTTCTAAAGAACAACTCAAAATGAAGCGAGTGCACTCTGAAATTCATTTATAGCTCTAGCTGAAAGAAGAATTCTTTAATAAAGAAGCAGAATAGGCATGAAATATACTCAAAATTCAATCACAATTAAATTGATGATTCTCAGTGTTAATCAAATCAGAAAATCTCTTGCTGTCTTCTGCAAGGATTTTGTGTGTGTGTGTGTGTGTGTGTGTGTGATTTTATAAATATTTGTTATTGCCTGTCATTGGTCAACCTCCCGCCCGGCCCCCTTTTGGGTGTCAGGGTGAAGAATGTGTGCCGCAGTACAAAACAATGAATCGCTGAACGGTCATGTTTACATTACGTGACCAAAGATACTCTGGCACTGGGTCAGAGCGGGCTGTTTTTGAGCGTATTCGTTAAAGCAGCCCATTCCCTTTGGAAAGTCCCTCCTCACCGGGAAGGATGTATAATATTTCTTTGCGTCTGCATCAATGTTTAGTTGCATGCTTTTTGTTTTTGTTCCCTTATGTCAGGAAACCTTGCGTGCCACCAGCAGGGTTCTTATGAGGTTGTTTTTTTTAAAGGCGGAAATCTGATGAGGCATGAGGCAACCACAATGAGGCATGATTAGATTTTTTTGGCCAAATTTTAAGGGTTTATGTATGAATATGTGTGTTTACTTATTTATGAGTGTTTATTTATGCTGTACAGTTGACGTCAGAATTATTAGTCCTCCTCTTGAATTATTAGCAATCAGGGCCGGAGTGGGACTCTTTTTCAGCCCTGGAGTTTCAAGCCTCAGACCGGCCCACCTCAGTTCACCACTGACTATATTAAAATAAGGTTATTTCCAATTCAGTTTCTAATTACACTATCACGTCTTTTTTTGAGAAAACAGCTCTTTTAGAACTTCAAATGTTCAACAACCCTTACAGTATTATGTCTTAACAATAAAAATGAAAAAAAAAAAAAATTGTTACTCAGACAAGGACTGAAACCAGGTTGGCCGCGTCATAATCTAACGTACTAACCACTGCACCACAACAGCTGTACGTTTAATGGTGACTTATCTAATTATATGATCATTAACCTGCATCCTGCTCACGAGGCTACGAGAAAATAGATAAAAAGAGCAGAGCTGCGGTAAAATAATGAATAAGAAGGCTGTGGTCAAGTAAATAAAGAAATTATTTTTAAAAAGTGTGACTGCTGAGACCAACCGATTCTGGAACTAGGGACACCGGCCCTCGCGGCCAAAAAACGGACCGGCCCACCGGGAATTCTCCCGGTCCTCCCGATTAGCCAATCCGTGCCTGTTAGCAATCCATATATTAATTTTCCCAAAAAAAATTTTAACAAAGATTTCTTCAACATATTTCTAGACATAATAGTTTTAATAATTAATTTATTTTATCTTTGCCATGATGACGGTAAATAATGTTTCACTAGATATTTTCAAGATGCTATTATAGGTTGTTTTCAATTACGTGGTTCTGGTGATGCGAGAAATTCAGATGGACGGCGGGAAGTAAAAACTGAATGAGAGACGTAGGGGAAAGTCCATATTTTTGCGATTTATGCCATATTGCAAAGGACATATGAATATAAAATAACCACATATGTAGGGCATGATCCTTATGAAAACTGTCATCGAGATGAGAGATACTGTTTAAGCTATTACCTTACATGAAAAAATACTAACGCTATAGTAAAAACTATAGTGTTTGGAAGCATACTATAGATAATTACTTGAATTAAGCTGTCTTAGTAATTATATTGTTGCTTTAGAAAAAACAAATTAATTGATAAGCTTCGGTTTTCTACAATAACGTTATAATTATACACCATCACAACGCACCACTGTTTACACTAAGGTTAAAGTTTTTATTACGGTTTTTTTAATAGTGGTATGAACCTACATTGGTCTAATGGTTTGGTTACGATTATCATGCCATCGATTTGGTTCAAATTGAAATCTCGCTTCATCATGGTGCACTGACGATGCTTTCCATACACAGTTTTATATTTTTTCACAGCACAGCTATTCTTGTATTAAAATGTATAAATATATTTATACATTATGAGCATTTATAGCAAATAAATAAATAAATATAAATATCCCGCTCGCTTTCTGAGCCTTGTCTAGCAAGTTCTTTCTTAAACCCCTTTGATTGGTCACACTCAACAGAAGGGGCTGTGATTGGCTCTTATCTCTGCTGACTCGTGTCTGAATTCAGAAGTATTGCTGTAACAGCCGAGAGGAGAGGTAACGTCACGCCAGCAGTTCAAATGGGCCCTAGTGAGAGAGAGAGAGAGAGAAATAGAGTTTACTTTCATTCTCTCAATTGCAGTAAAACAGGGGCTTCTCCTATATGTGTCAGTGAAAGACTGTCCAGCAAAGACACTCGCAGTGAAATTGTACACAGTTTCAGCGTTCTTAAGTAGTTGGAGCATTATTAAATACTCGCGCTCGCCTCCCTCACCATAGTAAGCTACAGCGATATAGCGCATATGAGATAAATGACATCAGTACATAATGACCGGTTAGGATTATTAGTTAACTGATACCGAATTGTCCTCGTCTGCATCGTGGTGCACTGAAGAAGCAAATAATTTTAACACCCCTATTTATTAGTTTACTATGCTACAGTATTCAGTAGCATTGAAAGAGTTTATACACTTTATGTGGTTCAAAAACACGCTTATTATAAATTACTATAGTTTTTCCTCATGCGGATATCTTTCAGGCATCACAAAATAACAGATGAAAGCATACAAAAGCATGGATGTATAGTGATTATTACTCTTCATTTATTAATTTTTGTTAGGGAGACAAAAATAATAGTGACAGATGCTCCACAATAATAACTACCGTGTAGTTTTGTCGCAAGGGTATCATTTGTTTTATATTTCTGTTGAAGAAATTGCCATCAACAAACATTCAACGCTGCTGTACATAGACATTAACCTTGCGGCTGAAACGCCAGTAAAAACATGGTTTTGCAAAACAAGACAGAGTTCATTGCAGCAAATACCTGGCAGGTCACGTTATTCTCTATGGATTTTGAAGTGTGGCCGTGTTTGTATCTGATTATTACATATAGCTAGGCCTGTACATTATCTTTATTGGTGCTGTCAAGCGAATTATCATCTTCAAAAATGTTTGTACGTATGGATGTATTTAAAAAATGTTTATTACATGCCACCTTTTCTTCTGCTTTTAAGCCAGTTTCTTGAACTTTCCCTCTTTTATAAGCAAAAAAATTTGAAAGTTTTTTTTAAAGAACTTCGGCATTTCTTATTTTGGCCAATTTAAACCATTATAAACAACACAAAACAAAAACATTTTTTTTGTTCTGATAGCGATTCCTATGCTGAAGAATCACTGCCCTTCATCTGAATTTCGTGCGTCATCAGTCATGTCATGTGAAACAACCTATTCAGCTTGAAGTGCAATTTAAAGACTTAACTTGGATAATTAGGGTAATTAGGCCAATCATTGTTTAACAGTAGTTTGTTCTGTAGACAATCGAAAAAAAAAAATATTGCTTTAAGGGGGCTAATAATATTGCCCATAAAATCGTTAAAAAACAAAACAAAATCTGCTTTTATTCCAACTGAAGTAAAAGAAATAAGGTTTTCTCCAGAAAAAAAAAATAGAGGAAATACTGTGAAAAATTCCTTGCTCTGTTAAACATCATTTGGGAAATATTTGAAAAAGAGAAAAAAAGGGGGCTAATAATTTTGACTTGGACTGTATATGATTTTTTTTTTTTTTTTTGCAATTGTGTGCTCTTACCTGAATTTTGCCCATTTTTAATCAGCTTACACTTCTATGCATTCCTTGTCTCTCAGACCTGTGTGCTGTCTTAGCTTTTTCCTCAAGGTGTTTATTAATGGTGTAGTGTGGTGTCAGTCTGCTTGAGTCTCAGTGCTTGAACAGCAGTGCAGCTGCACGCTCTGCACGTAGCTGGACTATTAGAACTGTCTGTCTGGCTAAAGTCCAGCAGCTGAGTTTTATATCAGCTCTGCATTGCTGACTGGAAGAGACGGCAGCAGGTCAAGACCATACGCAGCAAACATAGGGAAGAAAGGACACATTGTAAACCCAAGAGGGCGTCTTTCCAGGAAAACAAATCACTGTTATTGAGCTGTGTTTAAGTATATGATGACCATTATTATTATATGTATATAATGATTGGCTGTAAATTTATTTGTTAAAAAAATGAACATTGCCTTTTTTGCTCATCGTGTTGAAGGTGTTGCTTTGTAATTTATATAAACATGAAATCTGATATGCAGCACTGTGACCTTTTTAAGTGAGCAGCTCAGCATTTTCAGTGTTTTAGAGGATTTAGATCGGTTTGCAGTTAATGCTGCTCCATCCCTGCAACTGAGTTTTAGTTACTTGCATCCACTTAGAGTTCCATGATACCTTCCCATGTTTGTAATGCATATTCTTTAAAAATCTGTTTTCAACAAAAGAGAAGCACTTCAAAAGAGAAACATCTCAAGTTTTCTATCAAAACAAACAAACAAACAATGGTTTAATGTTTTAAAAGCAGAAAGAAAAAGAACTAAATAAACATTCTTAAAAATAAAATGGTAATTATAGTGTTGTTATATTCAACATTTGCTACAACAACATCAGTAATAATAATAATAATAATTAATATTATTATTTTCATAATAATTACATTGTTAGTGTTTAGTATTATATTTCTCTTAATTTACTATTTGGTTAGACGATAATAATCAAAAATAAGAATAATAATAATACAAAATTCCAGTTGACTTTGTTTGCCCGATTTGTCAGATTGTGCCAACTAAAATTCATAATTTCATATTGGAAAATAACTTCTGATAGAGTATGCATCAGAGCAGCTAGAACATTCTGTTTAACATTAAAAAAAAAAAAAAATATATATATATATGTATATATATATATATATATATATATATATATATATATATATATATATATATACATGATGTGACAATTGCCTGCATGTGGTTTCCTTTACCATTTTCTATGGCATCTCTCATAACTAGACGATCATCAACCGTTTTCTCGGATGATGACAAACGAACAAACTATTGCTGCTGCTCATTGTTGTTGTGCTGTGTTTGTCTGAGGTAACTAGTCTACAATTATTACTGAAATGTGTATCTTTCATAAAAAGTGTGAAGCCGATTGGTTAGTTTTAATTACATGAGTCGTGGTGTGATTGCATTATTTGACAAAGTTCTGATGCTTTTCAACTAAGTGTACCTGGACAATGTGCGATCGTCACGTGTGCGCTGTTTCCTCAACATGTGCGCATGTGTGCTCCCATGCACTCTCATGTGCACGTCGTGCCATACATGGCCTCCATTGGAAATGACGAACTTGCACCCTAAGCATATCGCCATTGCTTCCAAGGCGCACGCAGAGCAACCACATTTAAACAAAACTTATTTATCATTATTGACAATGGTGTTTGGTCAATATATACTGATACTGATTTTATCGCCAGCCCTATGTTTTTTTTATTAATTTATTTTTTATTATATGATTGTAAAAATAGTTTTTATGTGCTAGAGAGAGATTACTAAATTTATTTTTGGAAATGCTTAAAGCACCTGCCACACTAATGAAAATTACAACCCTCTTTTGCCACTATTGATTAATGCAATCTCAAACCTCTTTTAACATCATTATTGGTGAACATTTCAAGTCTAATAATAAAGTGTATTGCCCACAACCATGTTGAAATACACACACACACAGTTAAACACTGATTGAAATGCTTTTTGTCTTTTGGTACTATGGCATGCATCCACTCCATCTCCTTCACCCTCGTCTGTGGTCATGCATCTTTGCAGGCGATGATGAGAGACTGCCGGCATGGCATCCTGACGCAAAACCCGCTGCACAATATTAATGCCTGCCATCCACATCCACCCACCCCCTTCCTCGCCTGGTTGTTTTCTCAACCCAGCATGCCCTGCGTGCTGTATACTCTCTGACGCAGTTGGCTCCCACCTGAATGATTGAAGCACCGTTGAGCGATTTCACCCTTATCTGCTCCAGCCCATTCACGTGGGGGGCTCGCAGATTGCGTCAATGCCCTCAGCTCGCTTTTTTGTCCCGGCTTGTCTGTCTTTTCCTCTCCCCCTATATCCCCTTGCCTAAAGCACACACTCACGCTCTTCCCCCTGCAGCCTTTGTTTACGTTGTCCCGAGCTTTTGCACCTGCCGCCAGGGAAAACAGTTCAGGTTGAAATGTCGTCACATGTATTGTGATCAATCGTGCATTGCGTGCCATTGCACTCGGCTGGAAATGCCTATCTTTTAAAGCAAAGGCTGAACATTTTAATTCCAGATGAGTTTAACAGGGGAAAAATAGATAACAATAGCTAACGTCTCACTGACTGGTCCTAGCTTGGCCTTTCCGTGACTCCTGCATTCCTTGTCTTCCACTTGAGATGAGTGATTTACAACCAGTCACACCCTAGCCCCGCTAACGCTTATGTCGTTGTTGGAAAAAAGTCCTCATGTATACTCGCTTTGAGTTTTTTTTTAATTTCTCCGCATGTGTTGCTTTCCTCTGCTCTCGTCTTTTCTCCGGGAACGATGATGCTGTTTCACTGGAAATCTAATATCGAATTATAGACTTCAGGAAGCTGGGGAGGAGAGATGTTAAGGGAGGGTTATGTAGTGCTTGTTTGAAGCTTTGTGTTATTGTGAGTGAAAGGGTGTGTGTCTGTTAGGACCGTTAGTGTTCACATTTTTTTTTTTACAGCTTTGTTTGTGTCATGGATTTGTGGCCTTGGTTTACATACTTGGCAGGTCGCTGTTTGTGGGAGGTACTAGTCTGGGATTGGCTGGAATATATGTGATTTCTGTTATTTATTTTCTTAAATCATAGCTTGACAGAATATATGGTGCAGGGATAAAGTACATTCAGGAGGTTGTTATTGCAGAAATAAGCTAGACAGGCTTGTATAAAGCCTCGTACACAGTGGGGGACTTTTGCTTAGCATTTTTTGACACCGCATTCAAACCAAGCAATTTTTACAGGTGATGAGCAGCGTGAACATACAAAATCACCCCCTTACTTTAGATTGTACTTAATGAACTTACAAGTCTTAAAAAAGACAAGTGAAGTGAAACTGACCATTGAGTCCTTTTTGCTACTCTCTATAAAGCACCTTTCTGCTGACATTAAGCCTAAT
Organism: Danio rerio; assembly: GCF_052040795.2. NCBI lineage: Eukaryota > Metazoa > Chordata > Actinopteri > Cypriniformes > Danionidae > Danio > Danio rerio. The sequence continues at coordinate 34,379,878 of NC_141031.1, forward strand.
CAAGTTGAGCTTTATTCTCATTTTGCTACATGTGTGGACATACAGAGGAACAAAATGTTGTCTCATAGGACTATGGTGCCACATAAATTAAGTATATATACAAACACAACACTGGACAACCTATGCTAACAACAAACCTATGCATAACTAACATTTACTACAAGATACTTAACTATACACACAATGGCCCATTTTCACAGAGTGATACGGTTTGGTTTGATATGCTTTTATAACTCTTTCTACTGTCAAAATTAAAAAAATAAAAATAAAAAAAGCAAATCGTACCATATCACTTTTTGGGTACTCTTTTGAAAGGGTACCTAGCACAACAAAAGGGTACCAAAAGGTGTAGCCAGACGCGCAGCTGAACATTATTGGTTTACAGTAGGGCTTTAACGATACACCAAACCCACGATTCGGTTCGTATCACGATTTTTGACCCACGATTCGATTCGTATCACGATTTTTTATTTTATTTTTTGGGGAAAAAAAAGATTTTTAAAACTATTTTTAATTAAATAACATTTGAAAAATCTTTATAAACTAAACATCAAAGAACAATATTGACTATGCAAATTATTAACAATATAAATAGCCATATATAAAATAAATAAATAGCCAAAGCTATATCACTTTTGTTTTCTTTGTAACAAAATACTGTTGAAAAACCAAACTAAACTCCATTGTTTAGATGGTTCAAGCATGTTGAAAATTATTTTTCAATCAAGTTCTCTTGCATAGAAAAAGTAAATTAAATATCTAGGGATGCTCATTTCGGTTAATTTTGCTAACCGACAACCGCCGCTCATTAATCGGTTATTAACGGTTAACTGGTCAGATTACTATTAATTTTATATTAAACAAATTGACGTGTCTATTTTGTGTATGACACATTAAATATTGCATTTTAAAATACTGATTTATTTTTATATATTAATAGCGGAACAGAACAACAGAGCATCTTCACGCACCTGCAGTGTTTAGCACAGAAGAGCAGAATAATCTAAATAAAATGAATAAAATAAATAGGACTGCCCTAAATTATTTTCACTTAAATAATTAATTTATTTTACAAAACGAAAATACTGACTGATTCTTTTTAATAACCGGCATAGGCTTTTTTTTCCAATCATACGTTTATTTCTTCCGTCAAATAAAAATCGCAGACTTCCTCAAATTGCTTGCTCCACGGAAAATATGCATTTATGTAATGCCCCGCTGTTATTATTATAATCACAAAACCTTTTACATTTTAATAGAAATCCTTATTTTAAAGATTATGTCCTGATATAGCCTATGGTTTCCTCTCTCTCCCTCGCGGTTCAAGTGCGCGCGCTGCCTGATGAAAAGACAACAACACGCGCGCATATGTAGACTTTTTGTAAACAGTTTGTTTAAATATGATATTGCATTAATCTGCGTACATGCTTTAAGCAGTAAAATAAAAAGTAAAGCCTATTTGTTGCGTTTATTACGCAGATCCAGGTCAACATAAGCGCTGGTTAAGCATCAACAGGTCTGTATCAAACAGCAATATTCTTCTTCCATTTTGCTTCTTTAGCAAATGTGTCTGTAGGCACGGGTTATACGTTATCATCCCGCAAATTAAGTATGCCTTGCAGTTAAACAAGTGGCCGAAAACAAGGCGCACCTTACTGCCTTTATGTTAACAAGGAAAAAAGAAGAGGCGCGGTCCTCTTATAAACGACTGAATCAGCTGGGTATCGATTGTGCAAAAGTGTTGCTGTCTGTGTTGTTACAATAGTAATATTTAATACTATTGTGATATTCAAGATTTGTATATTCATACAGCTCTGGATAACTTAAAACAACGATTATACCTTCAGAGCGGTGTTAATGCGTCCTGAAGTAAAGCGAAACGGCTATAAACTCCAGCAAGATAGAGTGATTATATGCAGAGTCATATACCTTTATCTCTAAATAAAGTAGGCTATAACTATAGAAACTGTGTTTATTTTAACTGAAAGCTTCGTCGTGTTTTCTGACCTCACGCACCTGTCAGTCAGCACTCTCTAAGGTTCAAACAGAAAGCGCACTGCACGGTTACAGAAAAGTTTGGCTGTTACCTGACATCTGGTGAACGCCCATCCCTCTCTGCGCAGCCACATTAACAGTGTGAGCAAATCATCGTATATGCGCTGAAAATCCGGCCGCTTTGACAGCATTGGCAATGTTTCTGGCGTTGTCGGTTGTCAAGCGGGGTTAAGTTGGTTTTGTTTTTGATATTCTTGACACATTCAGACGGCCCCTTACTAAGAGCTCCGTGCGAGCTCTCCCGGCTAAATATTGCGAGGGCTTAAACGGAGCAGTGCTTGTAATGTCGAACGAAAAAAGTGTTAATTAGCTCAACTTTTGCAGGCACGCGTGACGTTATTGGAAAGGTATCACGGGGTGGGTGTGTCGCGATTCTTCCTTATTACACCGCGACACAGGATCGTAGATCTGAGTGTCGCGATTTCGATTTTATATCGTGTATCGTTACAGCCCTAGTTTACAGAGATGTGTCAATAGCTCATGCACAAGCCAAGAGAATGAAAACAAAGGAAGCGCTATTTTTGAATACACAGACGATACACATAAAATAATGAGCCATGGTCAACCCAACCATAAGCGAACCTTGTTGTCGTCTTGATGAACTGCCACAAAGCCAAGAAGAAGAGCAGAATCTACCCGGTGCCCCGTTTACAAGGCTGTCTAAAGTGTGAACGGTTTTACTTTCTCGAGAGAGCGCTCATTTGCGCGTCTATATTTAAAAAACAAACTTCTTGAACTGATGATAATAACATGCTGGATTATTAAAGCGCTTCTGACATCCGATCCTTTCAGAAACAGACAAATGCAAGAGTGAAGAGCGAAAAAACAAAGGAGAAGCCTGAAAAAACACAGGAGCAAATTATTCTTTTTGCAAACTAAAACATGAACATACTGCCATGTTTAACTATTATTTTTATCCTTTTAAACTACATTATGTACTCGGAATGACAGAGTTACTTACTAACAGAGATTACATGTGCTGGTGAAGATTAAAGTTACATTGAGAGGTTTGCACTGACTGTGGGCTATATGTTGATATATGTTTCTCGAGTGAGAATGAAGATGACTGAAACTTTCTGGCATACACCACGCCAATGGTACCCTTTTGGCAGTGAAAACACAAGCCTGACACATACTATACTGTACCACTCAGTGGAAATGGGCCATTAGACTTAACTATACACATAATATACTTATGTATACAAGTAGTTTGTAGTGATTTGTAGTTTTGATGCGTTTATCATATAGGTCTGTGTTCATACACCAATGAAAAAGCAGCTCCACGTTAATTTTGCCGTGGTGCATCGTCATCTTTATTGAATGAAAGTGAAACTGTGCTCACCTAGAATGTTTTGGGCTTGAGCGCCTCTAAGTGGTGTTTACTGTAACTTCATTAACTTGAAGCATGTGAAAAAAGGGTCAATCTTATTAGTGGAGCAATTGTTGAAGCAGCGCATCCAAATAAATGAGCCCAATGTGTTTTTTAATGATGTTTTTATGTCTCATATTTGCACGTTGGTGTTTTCGTTGGTGTGCATGATCACATCGGTGCCCTTTGTTTGGTCATAAGGCATTAAAAGTCAATAAAATCATGATGAGTGAAAAGCATCCCAGTATACATTGATATTAAGACTGCATGGCTTTAATCTGCAAAAACAACCACTCTGGATGTAAATAATCCCGCTTATTACACAGATACTTGTCACAAAACAAAACAAAAAAATTAAACGCAAAGCTTACCGAAACAAAAACATCTGAATAGAGCATTCGGTAACCCTGTGGTTCCAAAGGTGGCGGTTGGGACCCCTTTGGGGGTTGCGTTACAATGACAGTGGGTCACTTGGTGATTAAAAAAAAAGAAATACATTTTATTAAACTATCATCTTTATTTGTATAGCGCTTTACAATTATAATTACAATATTTTAACCATAACCCTCAGAAGATAAAAATTATAGTTTTTAATAGTAAAAAACAACAACATGCAAATGAAAAGCCATCAACCTTCAGGATCGTGTGTTTACGTTAGATTAACAACACAGCAATAGCGTCAGTTGCAGCAGATTGATTTTGTAACATTGTGTTCACAAATCTCTTTAGTTGAGGTTAATATTAAATTAAACAAATTGTTAAATGACTATAAAAATCCTATTTTTGTTATACTGTAGCATTTTTTGTGTTGTCAATATGCTTGTGTTTATAAAGGTCTGTCGTATGAGCAACGATTGCATATGTATGACCACCTAAGAGGGATTTAAGGGATGCGAGTAGGGCTGCTCGATTATGGGAAAAATCATAATCACGATTATTTTTGTCATAATTGTAATCACGATTATTCAAAACGATTATCAGTTGAAGTCAAAATTATTCATCCTCCTGTGAATTTATTTTTATATATAAATATTTCCCAAATTATGTTTAACAAAGGGTTTTTTACAGTATTTCCTATAAATTTTTCTTCTTCTGGAGAAAGGCATATTTGTTTTATTTCAGCTAGAATAAAAGCAGGTTTGAATATTTTGAAACCTATAATAGCTCGATATTATTAGCCCCTTTAAGCAATATATATGTTTGATTGTGTGCAGAAGAAATTACTGTTATACAATGACTTATCTATTTACCCAAATTAAGCCTTTGAATGTCACTGAATACTAGTATCTTGAAGAATATCTATAAATATAATGTGTAAAATATAATGTACTGTCATCATGGTAAAGATAAAAGTAATCAGTTTTTAGAAATACGTTATTAAATCTGTTGTTTAAACTGTGCTTTAAGCATCTTCACTGTATTTTTGATTTTATTATTGATTAATAATAAAAACTGTCGGCAGCAGCAGGAACATCGCACGCTGTCTTTTTAAGAATAGTGCAGCTCTGATATGGTTTCTTTTTCACGTATCTTTTGATTCTCAACTTGTTAGTTTATTACACAAATGGGGGTTAATATAAATAATCAATAAACACCGTGCTCTGACACAAGTGTGCATGTATTTCACCATTAAAGCGCTCGCATTAAGCAAACAGGCTAAGCAAACACACACACACGCTACCTGTCCGAGGCCAGACACGGCGCGCGCACACACAACAGCACCTGCTCTTTTGCGCTTTTAAAATTATGAATGATGCACATACCGTGCTGCAAAAGTTACATTACAGCACATGCTTTTAGTCATTTTTACGTGGAACTGAGCTTTGCAGAGGCAAAGAGTTTACAACCGGAAAGGGGGCGGTACGTGATGGAATAATCGTTTATCTCGATTAATGGTTTTCCATAATCGTTAAAAGCCGAAATCGAAATCGGATTTTCGATTAATTGCACAGCCCTAGTTGTGAGTCACTGGCATTGTTATATTAGGGGTCGCGGGATAAAAAGTTTGGAAACCCCTGCACTAACCTGCACATTATTTAGTCCAAAGATGGAGCTCAAAAGTAAAAAAGCCAAAGCTAACAGAAACAAAACTGGTTGAATGGAGCATACACTAATCTACATATTATTCATTCACAAGATGGCACCAAACAGTCAAAAACAGCTGTGTGTATATTTCATTTAGATTAAAATACAAATGCATGTGCGTGCGTGCGTGCGTGTGTGTGTGTTAATAAAAATAGTAAATAAGATTTCAAAATTCAAAAACTTTTGTGCTTATGCTTAATGCTCTTGTCTTATAATAAATAGGCTTAAATGCTGAAATAGCATACAATTATATCTATAAATATTTATATTTTCAAAAGCATCTCATCACTACACATTACTGCTTTATTTCACATCAAATCCAAACCATTTTTATTTCATTGATTCCACGTGTAGTACTGTAGTATTTATGCTAGTATTGCAAAGAATACTGGAAAAAGATAGTTGTTTTTCAGCCACAAAACTCCCTCCCTCTTTCCTTTTTTCTCTTCCCCAGAGTCCCAGACAGACTCAACACACACACACACACACAGAGTCAGTGGAAAACACGCTGATGTCGAGTCTCTGAGGAGGACGTCTCGCTCCCTCTGACATTATGCTGTAGGGTGAGGGTTACAGGGTTAAGCTAAGACCTAAAAATTCCCTGCTGGGTTAGTACGGCTTATAAATAGAGCAGCAGGTCATGAACTGTCAGTAAAGTGATCAGGTTCAGGAGCCTACGTGCAGAAGTGGGTGAAAAAGAAGGCAAAAGGCGAGCTCCCGGAGGGGATCGATATTAGAGAGTTGCTCTGTCTGTATGTGTGTGTTTGCTCTCAGTTCACAGAAACACAGCTCTAAGTATCGTCTCAGTGTTTGTTGTGTGGTGAGGCTGGTTTGTAATGTTTTGTTAACCCTTGTGCGTCTTTTTTGTTTTGATCTGTTAATTTTGGCTGTGTTTATGCAAATAGGATTCCTTTTGGGAAATTGTTGATGTTGTTTTATTGTAATGTCTTATATTTTACCCTAGGGCTGGATGATATGACCAAAATGTTATGTCACAGTATTAGAGAGTTTATATCATGGTAACGATATTTTTCGCTATATACTTTTTTGATAGAGGAAGTTATACCAGAAAATGTACAAAAAGGCTTTTTTTTATAATAAATAAGCTTAAATATTTATGAAAGGGACTTGATCTTTAATCTTTGATTATTTTGTGTTTAATTTTAACCTTATAAATAATGTTAAAAAAAAGATTTTAGATGAACAATAAATTCCAGTGTATGTCACATTTCAGTTATTATAAACCATTCTCAAGTAACATCTTTTCACAAATGAAATGCAGTGCTCAGCATATATAAGTACACCCACGTGAACACGGGGAGAACATGCAAACTCCACACAGAAATCTTAACTGACCCAGCCGAGGCTCGAACCAGCAACCTTCTTGCTGTGAGGCTAACATGCTACCCATTGCGCCACAGCATCGACCCGTGCGCTGAGTAGTATGTCCAAATTCATATAATTCAAAAAACAGTATGAGTGAAGTACCTTGATCTCTGGTGAAGAATGGTCAGAATTTCTGGTGAGATTCTGAAGTGTGCAACCTTCACTGTCCCATGATGCAGTGCGAAAGAATTCATGAATAGGAGTGAAGCAGGTAGGTCTTGTGATGATGTCAAAATGGCATCCATTCATGCTCACATTCGTATTGTGTAGAACATACTTTTCTATCGGTCGAGTATATGTTCAAATTCAAATGAGATACCTATTGAGTAATAGGCAATTTTGGACACAGCTAATATATTTTATTTAAATAATTCGAATAAATCACTGACTTATGCTGTCTTCAATTGTTTGAAAAACACAGATCATTGCATATCTTTTCTGCTGGAGATGCTGTTGTAAATATGTAAAATGTAAATCTTACTTATACGTTAGGAACAATATAATTTAAAATTGGATTTAAAACCTTTTTCCCAAACTGCGGTATACCTTGAAAATGGTTATCGTCCCATGCGTAGCAATAACTATAATCACCCTCATTTTTTTTTCATAATTCTGTTCTTCACCATGTACAAGGAATATTTACATGCATGACCTTCAGGTCAATATTTCATCCCAGTGCCATTTAAGCAAAGAGTTATGCATTCTTTGTTAACAAGGCTTAAAATGTTTACCTATCTTTTAAAAAATCTAAATTCTGTCGTTTTTTAAAAAATTTTCAGGCTTGGCCTGTGGAGAAAATATATATATATTTTTTATATTTAATTGTTTTCTGCTTTTGAGTACTGCAGGCTAAAATTATTAAAATTCTGTACTTTATAATTATGTGATTGTATTAGTAAAGACTTTAGAGAGTGATTTCTATGCATTAGGGTTGGGCATCTAAGCTATAATGCCGATCCGATACGCATCTCGATACAAAGAATACGATCCGATATATTAGAGATACATTTGTGACATATTGCGATGCAACACGATACGATTCACACACATATCACGATACGATGCGATATTTCAGCACTAACTAATTAGATCAAGTTTATGAGATGATGTGAAAGAGGATGCTGTGCCATTGAATGAGTTTGATTATTTATAAACCAAGCAAAACCAAGACTTTTTTTACAAACTGGCTTTTCTCTCAGAGCCAGAGTGTCAGTTTACAGTAGAGGGCCATTTTAGAAGATATAGCACATATTATTTAAGTATTTTCAAGATAAACAGAATGTATAAGTGCAATATATATTAAATATAAATATATATATATATATATATATATATATATATATATATATATATATATATATATATATATATATATATTTGCACTCTTTCAACATAAAGGTTTAGCATTGCACAACAAGAATTGTGATTTAACTTTTTAACTATGAAAACAAGTTTTACAAAGATATTTTGCCACTGATTATTCAAAACTTAAGGTCGTGAACTAGCAGTGTTATGCTGCTTTGAAACATCACTGTCACTGTAAACAACAGGCTAATAAAAATATAACAAACCAGCAATCTTCTTGCTGTGAGGTGGTCAAACTACCCACTGTGCCACCGTGACACCCATTATTTTTATCATTATTATTATTAATATTATTATTATTATTATTATTATTATAATTAAATAAAAATTAACAGGAGGAGGTGTTTAAAAGCTTCGTTCTCCGTGACACTAGGCTGAATATCTTTGCAGATGAACAATGCAATAGCATTCGTTATTGGCGTAGAGCGCACAAAACTGTTGCGCACGGAAAAAAAAACTTGCAATGCTTTTCTTACCACTTTTGGAGCTGGTTAAAGCAGTGCGAAAGCCGGGGATGCAGGAACACTGGAAGATGCTTTCACAACAACACTGTGGCGCCGCTTCAAGTGAGATTTCAGATTAGTCATACTGCCTGCGTATTTTACAGATGCACGGCACATTTTGCAAATTGCATCTGTAATGTCATGTCGTCCATCCTTAAATCCATAATGTTGCTTGCAATACTTTAGATTTAAAACTCAGTGGGGAATAAAATGTTTGTTTTGCTTCTCGCGCTTTCTGGGGGCGCTCCACTAGCTTCATCCGCACACCTGATACACTGAGTTGTAGTTTAAGTGTACACATCCGCAAATCCGTTGCTAAGGCTTACTTTATGTAGGTCGATTAAATTATGCGCCAAAAACAGGTTGACAACTCTTGTTAATAAATAAAAAATACATTCTATATTAAAAATATTGGCTGTATCTCGGAAAAATCGATGCATCTCGCAAAAACCGATGCATCTCGATTTGCTTCCAAAATTTCATTCATCCTCTGCTGCTCAACCGATGCACTCGCATCGTGCACGCGCCTGACCGCGTATCGATACATATCGGTTAGTCTTCCCATCCCTACTATGCATATAACGAAGAATACATTTACATTTACATTTAGTCATTTAGCAGCACTTTTATCCAAAGCGACTTACAAATGAGGACAAGGAAGCAATTTACACAACTAAGAGCAACAATGAATAAGTACTAAAGGCAAGTTTCAGGTCTGTAAAGTCTAAGAAGGGAAGTGTTAGTAGTTTTTTTTTTTTTTTCACATGAATATATGTGTATGGGGTAGTTTCTATTATATTCAATGCTGCAAAAAAATATTATTGCATCAAATTAGATTATTATTATTTTTTTTTAGAAAATTGTTTTATCCAAGACTAATAATAATAAACTAGCTCAGGCTTTAATATATGGCATAATAACAAATAAACGTCTCAATTTAAAATACATGTTTTAAATAAAAAAACAACAACATTAGTGTACAGTATATAAACAGGCTATAACTTAATGGGTTAAAATTCTTCAGATAAAATGTTGATATGAGACCAATAAAGATATCTATGTCAGTCTTAAAATATGAAAATATGATATTTTTGACATTGATATTTTTGTCATCTTTAGACCTGTGTGTAACTTGTTGAAATTGACGCACAAGAGTTAATGTTTAAAGTTGAATGCTGAAATTAGTCACGGCCTTGTTTAACATTTGACATATTTTCATACTTGAATGAATATTCCCCAACCTTTTAAGTTATTTCTGAGCATCTAATTATAAGGAAGTAGATGTTGTTTTCTCCAGAAATGTAGTTTGACAAAGTCATGCGCAGGTCACATGCGGCCGACTGTCTATTTTTATGAGCTTTAGACTTGTTCTCCCTTTTGTAACACTCCTAACGGATGTGCACAAATACAATTACACTGCTATTTTTTTCTTTTCTTCCTCTGTGATTAATTAACACTTTCCTTGTAAACCTGGAGACCAAAATAAAAGGGGCCGAGGAAGAGCAGGAAAGGAAAAACCTCTGCAAAGGAAAGGCTTCAGCAATGGCTTCATTGTTCCCTCAGCCTCATAACCCAGATTCAACAAGATTAAAAGATATGATCATCACAAGCCTGAGAATATCACAGTTATCACCTTATTTTTTCACATAGTTCATATAGTTGTGTGATTCATTCGGTATCGTACTGTATCTACAGTGGAATTCAGTTGTCTGAGCTGCATTATATGTGTATGGATATATATATAGAGAGAGAGAGAAACGATGAAGTTATATGAATAATAGTTTATTTTACTGATCATTTTAAGATCTGTACAATTGTTTTTAAAGTTGATGTTGTTTGTTTTGATGTATTTTGATTGATTTATATTTATTGCATTTGGGTATTTTAATTTTAGTTGGGTTTATATTTCAGTAGTTTTTCATTATTCTAAAATTTTCTCAATTTAGTTTTTATTTAAAAATTTTTGGAATATTATCTTGGTATTTTCCTGGCCCTCTTTATGAGATTCATGAGAGAAGTACATGTATTTTATTGTATTTTTGTTCTTCTATTGTATTTTACATCAAATGATTTACACAACAAATTGATAAAATTGACTAATTGATTGTTTTACTTACAAGGGTTATTAAATGCAAGTAAAATTTCCTTAGTTTTATTAAATAATATTATTATTATTACTTTTTTTATTTTCTTTGAATGAAAATAAATGTCAATTAAAGGTCAATCGCATTTAGCATAACTGTATATTTATATATTCAGGGCTCGACAATAAGGACTGCGTAATGGGCCGGCTCCGACAGTAGACAGGATTGTCTGTGGGTGTCAAAATTAAAGTGCACCTTTTCAGTTATAAAATATGTATTTAAAGTAAAGTTATGCTGAATAAAACGTGTATGTATACAATTATGTTTGGCCTTGACAATTTTTGTTAAATATGTGGCTAAGAAATAGGTAATTAATAGCTATTAACTTCTGGAAACTTGAAACTTCTTGATTAACTTCCAGTGAAAATTTTGGCATTGCAAGTAAAAATCTGAACCACTGGCCCTATTGGGCAAAATCCTTAGCGTTGAGCCCTGATATTTATATAAGAATCAAAATACCTGTATTAAAATAAGCACAAACTGTGTCGTATCATGTCATCAAATGATCCTTGTTGTAAATAGCTACATATTCAGGCAAATAAACTCTTGTTAGACTGAATGACGTATTATTGGATGTCTTCATCTATCCTCTGGATATATCATGATAGGGAGCAGGGGTGTCCAAATCTTTTCTTATGAAGGGCCAAAAACCAAACTTGATTGAGGGTGGTGGGCTGAAGCGAAATATATCGAACTGTATTACGTTGAAGTTGCCATGGCAACTTTCTAATTTAATAATATTTAAAGATATATAAAAAAAATACTTTAATTGTATTAATAATTACCATAAACAATCTCATTTATAGCTAATTTTTTTATTTATTTACGAAATAATATTTTTTCTCTCAATAGTGAATATGTGTTCTAATAGTGTTTTTAGCAGCATGCCACAAATATATATCTGTCAACATCTAAACAAAATGTGTTTTAGGGCTTCATGACCCTTTGTTTAATTTCAGTTTTGCTTTTTTTAGCAATTATACAAACAAAAATAAGGTTATGTATATTAGAAATGACGATTTCTCTTTGAGAGATTCTCCCCAACCTTCCCCATCATTTGTCTATTATTTGTCTCTGATTGATTAGCAGGCCAAATCAAGTAACTTGGGCCAACTTTGTCCCACGAGCCCTAGTTTGGGCATGTCTGATATAGAGTAAAAAAATACTAATAATTTTGCTCAAGAAAAAAAAACTATTTGGTTGGCTCCTTTGGAACAGTAATAAAATGACCCTTTTATTATTATTTTTTAGGCAATGGTGGCATGTTACCCTGGGAATGGGACAGGATATGTAAGGCATGTGGATAACCCTAATGGAGATGGGAGATGTGTCACATGCATATATTACCTGAATAAAGACTGGGATGCCACGGTAGGTGTTTTTTTTTTTTTTCTGTGTGTGTTTGTTTTTTTGAAGTTCATAAACTTGTATATATTCTGTAGCGTGTAAAGCTGCACAAGATTAGTTTAAGCTCTCGTCTGTTTGTTTAGAGTTCTTATCTGATGTAGACGGCTCAAACTTGCATCTGAGCTTACGTTCAATACAATGGAAGTTCAAAACTGTCCTTGTGCAGGAAGTTTGCTGTAGGTGCTTTATATCAATAGGCCACACGAGAGATTGTTTATGTGCTGTTATTACAGGTCTGCTAAAACAAGAAAACTTGTGTGCGCATGGCTTTGTATATAAATACAAAATCTATTATTTTGTAATATTAATATGCATTTTCATGTACAGAGGGTGACAGTAGCTTGAGTCGAGATGCTGATGTAAAACTGTTTTTGTTAACAATAACAGTAACATCTGTACAAAATTTGGTAACATTGTCATTTCTGCATTTAAATTAACCATTGAAGTTTAATAGAATAAAACATTTGTAGATAATGATAACCACAGGTTAACAAGGTATAACACCATGATAAATGGTAATTATAAGGTTTCTGTGGTGTTTGTTAAAAAAAAGTAACCATAAATCCATTTAGTTATAAATGCAAATGCATAAAACTGCAGTAGTTAAGTAACAATAAAAGTTTATTTTTTTTAAACGAGGTTAATGTTGAGTTGCATTTTAGACACACATTCTGTCAGATTTTTTTCACTGACAAAATTACTTCCATATAAAGCCAAGGCAGATCATTTGTGCACGTTTCAGATCATCACTGCAATATTTTGTTCCTGAATTATTGTGTTTATGAATTCATTAAGGCAGTAATTCAGTTAATAATTTATAAAACCAGGGTTTTGCTGCTTATTAAATGAATCAGCTTTTGTGAATCAGTGAATCACTCATTAAATCAGCTACTGGAGGGTTTAGTGCCATATTTATTTATTCAATACAAAAAAATGTAGATGTGACTCTCTATAGAACAAACATGATTGATTTTATTTTATTTCATATTTTCACATTTATGAGAAAAAAGCCTCGGTATGGATTAGGGTTGTAACAATATACCGGTATGACGGTTTACCACGATTTGAACGTGCACGATTAACATACCATGAACAATTGCATATCAACGGTTTTAACCCTTAAAGACCGAGACAGCTGCCCGCGGCTAAAAATAAGTATTGCTCTTAAATGTTTAATAACTTTTGATCCGCTGATCTGATTCATACAATTCAAAGATTGGCATAAAGAAGAGAATCTCAGCTTTCCAGTGCTGTATAACATTCACATAACATTCGCGGACTTTCAGAGGCTCCGGAATCAGTGCGGTTACGTCATCAAAATTTGACAACGCTGATTTGACAAAGAAACGCTCGTCACTGTGTCTCCGGACAAACCAGACATGATACATTGATGCATTGTCCCTCCTCCATGCCCAGATTGGTTCAAACTCGCTATATTACAACTAATAAGCATAGGTTCCGCTTTTGTTTGTGGACCAACAAAGAGCTTTTTGAACAACACGGAATGAGAGAAAGGCATACATTTATGCGCGGCTAAATAAAACGCAAAAAAAAGTTTTGCATGAAATAATCCTCATACTAAGTACTTTTGCATGCACAGCAGCACAGAAACATGACAAAACAGTGACACAGCAAAGACGAACTGCTGCTCTTGCTGTTTTCAAAAGACGCAAATGAAGATGCAGCTGTTTGTCTGTATTGCAGACAACCATATCCAAATCCATATCCACAGACAACCATATCCATGCTGGCACATAAAACCTAAGGATGTTCCATATTGAATCTAGTTTAGTTATGTAACTATTTATAGTATAGTAAATATTTATATCTATTTTTTACTGAGGATTTGCACCATGTTTATTTGGACTTTATTTGGACTTTGACACATTATTTATTATTTTCTTATTTTTTATTTGTTCATTGTAAGTGGTGTTGTTTATAGTAACTAAAAATATATTATTTGGAAAGTCAAATTTGCTTTACTGTTCTATTATTTTGTAACATTTGTAACATACCGTATACCGCGAAACCGTCAAACCGTGGTATTGTTTTAGACGATTATCATACCGTAAAAAATTCATACCGTTACAACCCTAGTATGGATGTGAAATTGTTATTCGTGTGACTTTGGTAAATCAAATAAAATAGTTTTAAAACATTAACAGAGATATTTTTGAGTATTTCTAAAGTACTGTAAAACACTTGCATATATATATGTATATATATATATATATATATATATATATATATATATATATACACATACATATATAGAATTAGAATATTAAGAATATATAGAATATTTCTCAAATTATGTTTAATTATAGAGCAAGGACATTTTCAGAGTATGTCTGATTATATTTATTCTTCTGGAAAAAGTCTTATTTGGTTTTGTTTTTTCGGCTAGAGTAAAAGCAGTAAAAAAAAACATTTTTCATCATGGCAAAAATAATATAAGTCAGTCATTAGAAATGAGTTATTAAAACTATTATGTTTACAAATGTGCTAAAAAAAATCTTTTCTCCGTTAAACAGAAATTGGGGAAAAAAATAAACAGGGGGGCTAATAATTCTGAATTCAACTGTATGACTATTACTCAAACCATTGATTTCCCATTTATGCCTCAGTATCATTACGCTTCATGTTTCAACATTAAATCCATGATAAATGTTGGTGATTTGTGTATCACTGTGACATCGTGTTACTCTTGTGTCAGTGCTTTTAAGAATATTGAGCTGTTTCGTCTGGCCATAAAGGTTTAAATTACATGGAGATATTTGTAGTTTCAAAGAATTCTCAGCTCAACTTGAATGTTTTCTCACTGGATCTCATAGCACTGTTCAGTGGTTATGTGACTGTGACCAATCTGTGAGTAAATATATTTGCTTTAAGGTTGTGCTGTGCTGTTTTCCAAACTGAGCTCATAAATAGTCAGTGTGTCGCAGTATAATTAAATAGTAGATATCCATTACTGCCTTATTAGAGAAAATGACTGAAAATAAGAAGCAAAAAGGTATTGCTGTGCTGGTTTTTGTTTTCTCCAGCTATAATCACTGTGTGGCATAAAATGGCTTGCACACCGGACCTGGAAAACGCTGCACTATGAAACCCATTCATTTCACTATGCAAAGGCCAGTTTGTTGCTGCGTTGACCAAAGTGGAAGAGCAGCAGGGAGTGTTTAATTTGATTTTTTTCTAAATCTGTAAAATATAAGTTGAGTTAAATTCACAAAGTTTTACAAATGTATTATTTATTTAATAAAATAATAAATAAATATCACAAAGCATTTTTTGTTTTCAGTTTTCACCCAAGTGCATCTTGAATTGTCAGTTTCAGTGCATCCCTAATAAATAACACCTTTTGATGTGTTGGAGCGTAATGTTTTTCATATTCAACACCTCACAGGTTGCCAAAGATTTTGAGATGTTATTGTTACTGCAAAATTATAACAAGCAGGCTAAAACACTCCCAGATAGACAGATGAGCTGTCAGTCAGGAACACTCACTGCCTATCATTTGCACAAAAATGATGCCTATTAGCATTGTTTGATCGTTCAAATGATGAATATTCACTCATCATTTGTTTTTTTTTCTCATGTGGAGTCAAATCTTTGAGTTTTTGTCTTCTGTAGAACTTAAAAGAAGATATTTTAAACAACAATGCTGGTATAGAAAAAAACGATTTCTGCAAAATTGTTGCTAACAGTATGGGTTGAATTTAAACAAACAAATACAATTTTACTGAAAGTTTTCAACTTAATACTTTTAAATTTGTTCAACTTAATTTGTTCATTTAAATTTAGCCCAAATAAATAGTTTACAACCACTTGCCGTTAAAAAATTTTTGTAAATCCAAGGAATGATGTTTGAATCAGTTTTTAGTGTAGTTGGCAGTGGCACCTATTGACTTTCACAGTGGGAAAATAATGACATTGCAAGACAGAGGGTGTCAGCTTCCACCATTCTTCAGAATATCTTCTTTTGTGTTCAACAGAAGTGAAATTTGGCAGAATTTTCATTCCCTTGAACCTAAATATAGCCTAATAAATCCGAATCGAATCGTGCGTGGTATTTTCCTCCTGTCTTTAGGTTATGTGAAACATTTATTGTTGAATTTCCATGAACTGAAGACTGAAATCTTTCCAGCCCTTGACCGCCTCTGTCACCTGTCAGATCTGCGTCAGAGAGACGCTTCTTCTCCAGCACATTCCAACCAGCCGTGGAAACCATCCAGGATGTTCTTCATCTTATATGATGTCAATGGAAAAGAGAGAGTTGGCCAGTAGCTGGAGATATTTACAGCACTTTATCATTGGCACCCTTGGTAAAAACATAAATGAAGAAGGCTAGAAAACAGTGTGTTTATTGTTTAACCCTTTCATCATTTGCTCAAAATATTGTTTTTTTTTTGTCTTTTTAAAATCATTATGTGGTGATGTCAGATTATACCTTTTGAGACTTGCAAGACCTACAAGAATTAACTGCAAATCTCCAGCTGTGATTCTCCTGCTCCTGAACCTCCTGCTTACAGTTGTGTTGGGACAAGATTAACACACATCCTCTTCCTGACTGATACATAACATTGGAATTTTTTTATTATTTTCCTAATTGTGTAATTGTAATTGTGTAATTCCTAACAGTTTCATAGTGTTTCTGATATTTTCTCATAGCCAGATAACCATACCAGTATTGGAGTAACACATTACAAGTGACACAAGTAATGTAATAATATTTTATTTCTAAGTAAAGAGTAAAGTAATTTATTACTTAAAATAAAAAAAAGTAATAATACTTGAGTTACTTTTTTGAAAATGTAACTCAAGTTACTTTTTTGGTTAAATTAATTAGCTTTTAAAATATAAATTGCTGAATCAAAATTGCAGTATAGTCACAATGAATCACACTGTCAGTGAGAGAATGTGTTCATTAATTTTGAACGCATCGAAGAAAAGGAAAAGGGGATTATCTCAATGGATAGTTATTTTTCTTGAGACAAATAGAACAAAAGCAGCAAACAAATTGCTTTAAACTTTTAGCAATTGGTATACACTCACTGGTCACTTTATTAGGTACACCTTACTAGTACCGGGTTGGACCTCCTTTTGCCTTCAGAACTGTCTTAATCCTTTGTGGCATAGATTCAACAAGGTACTGGAAATATTCCTTAGAGATTTTGGTCCATATTGACATAATACCATCACGCAGTTGCTGCAAATTTGTCGGCTGCACATCTATGATGTGAATCTCCCGTTCCACCACATACCAAAGATGCTCTATTGGATTGAGTTCTGGTGACTGTGGAGGCCATTTTTGTTCAGTTAACTCAGGACAGTGTTCAAGAAATGAACTAAGATGGTTCTAGCTTTATGACACTGTGTGTTGTCCTGCTGGAAGCAGCCATCAGAAAATGGGTACACTGGTCATAAGGCATGGACATGGTCTGCAACAATACTCAGGTAGGCTGTGGCGTTGACATGATGTTCAATTGGTTCTAATGGGCAGAAAGTGTGCCAAGAAAATATCCCCCACACCATTACACCACCAGCACCGGCCTGAACCGTTAAACGAGGCAAAATGGATCCATGCTTTCATGTTGTTTACACCTAATTCTGCCCAATGAACTGCCACTTACTGGATATTTTCGATGTGTTTTTGGACCATTCTCTGTAAACCCTAGAAATGTTTGTGCATGAAAATTCCTGTAGATCAGCAGTTTATGAAAAACTCAGACCAGCCTGTCTGGCACCAAAATTCATGCCACGTTCAAAGTCACTCATATCCCCCTTCTTCCCCATTCTGATGCTCGGTTTGAACTGCAGCAGATCGTCTTGACCAGGTCTACATGCCTAAATGCATTGAGCAGCTAGCATGTAATTGGTTGATTAGAAATTTGTGTAAATGAGCAATTGGATTAATAAAGTGGCCGGTGAGTATTTACGACACATACAGCCATATTTTATGTGTTTTTAAAAGGTAAATGTAGGTGTAAGTTATACAGTGAGTTGTTAATTGCAGAGCTGCTTTATTAAAAAAGAAAAACACAAACATAGCATAAATAAATGTGTGTATATAAAATTGAAGTCAGAACTATTAGCCTTCCTGAATTATTAGCCCACTTGTATTTTTTGTTCCCCAAATTCTGTTTAACAAAGATTTTACCCATTTCTAAACATTAGGCAAGTAAGGGTAATTAGGCAAGTCGTTTACTTAGTCGTTAGATTAAACAATAAAGAAACAGTGTTTTCACAACCTTTTTGCCTTATGTTTACCAACAGTGCTAATGTTAGTGCGAGGAAAGAAGGATGTATTGCGATTTGCGGTGTTTAGTCTACTGTACTTTAAATACACAAGGGCAAGTCTTTTATATAGATACTGGACACAAGAATACAGTGTTTTCATCTCAGTGCTGTTTTCATTCATTCTTTCGTTTTGGTTGTGAGAATGTCAGATGTGTGATGTAACTGCACACACAACCCTGGTGTTTTCTGTTTTTCTCAAGTGGCACAGGAAGGCAGTAATACATGCTTTAAACTCCCGCTCTCTCTCTCACACTCATTTCAACCCTTCATTGAATGCAGAGGAAAATATCCGTCTCACGCAAACCTGCTTGTTCCCGGTTGTCTTGGCTTATGTAAAAGTCAGTGTGTCAAATATTTTTTTTCTTTAAGCTAAAATTAGCATCAGGTTGTCCTGGAGCAGGAAAAAAAAGACATTCCCTCCCAGAGTTTTCCCATCCAAACCATTCTGTGTGGTGTAAATAAAACTGTCAGTTTTGTGCTACAATTTGTGTTTGATTTATTGATTTATTTTTTTTGTATGTTTTGATGATCAATATTCCATTTATTTGTAAAAAGCTGTATGTAATATTGTGAAATATTGTTAGCGTTCTAACAGTTTGTTTTATTTTAATATATTTATTAGGGATTCACAAATACAGATTATTGGCCGATAACTGATAAATCTTTAGATTTTGAGGCCGATAACCAATATATTAGCTGATAATATATTGTAAATATTTGAAAATGTAATATTTTTATACAGTTAGCAACTGATTTCATTTTAAAAACTTTATAAAAGTTTGAACTGATCTTAGAGTAGCCTACTCAAAACAAAACAAACAAAAAAAACAAATAATTAAAAAATTGCAAGGTGATTATATTCACCTATATTCAAGCTTTCACATAAATTATCATGCTAAAAATAAATCCTTTCCTTTTCTTCACATAGCAAATTAACAAGCAAATTGACTGTTGCATAAAAATAATAGGTTTATTGACAACTGGATTTATAAACAAACAAGTTGTTGGCACTAGTGTTTTTTTTTTTTTTTTAATGTCGTTTTTTTTTTTTTTTTGGTGATGGGATAATTGATAAAAACAGGTTTTGCTCTTCTATTCACGTCTTTAATAAATAAAACGTTAAAAGAATTTGTTTTGAGTTTTTTATTGTAATGAAAAGCAATCAATTTATTAAATCAAGAAACGTTAACTGAGTACACCTTTAAATATTGAAATACATATACATTGTTTGTGTTATTATATTTCAATTTAAATAAATCTGTATATTTCATTTTCTTTAACTTTGTGTTTTATTTATTTATTTAGATTTTATTCATTTTATTGAATTCATTTTTTATTTTATTTTAGTGAATCAGAATATGGGGCAAAATGTTAATGTCAGGATTTTAAGTTAAAACAGAGTTTTATAAATATATACAATTTAATTTATTAACTTTGTTTATCTATTTGACTTCTGTATTCTGGTCTTTTTGATGTTGTAGTTGAACAATTAGTCAGATATGAAAACTGAGTCATTTGCCGTGCTTGTAACCACTTACAAACAAATAGAAGTTGACTTACAGTAACTAAAACCGGTTTAGTTTCAGTATATGTAGCTATATGTCAAACTGTAAATTATAGTATTATATCTGCTTTGTCTCTTTAGGAACATGGTGGCCTTTTGCGGATCTTTCCAGAGGGAACAGCTCAGTTTGCAGACATTGAACCCAAGTTTGACAGACTTTTGCTGTTCTGGTCAGACAGAAGGAACCCGCATGAGGTCCAGCCAGCTTATGCCACAAGGTCAGTGAGAAGGAGACACAAGTCAGAATTATTAGCCCCTGCTGTATATTTTTTCAAATTTTTTGGTCTAACAGAGAGAAAAAAAATTCAACAATAGTTTTAATAATTAATTTTTAATAACTGAATTCTTTTCTCTTTGCAATGATGACAGTACATAATATTTTACTAGCTGTTTTTCAAAACTCTAGTATTAAGCTTAAAGTGCAATTTAAAGGTTAATTAGGTTAACTAGGCAGGTTAGTGTACTTAGGCAAGTCATTGTATAACAATAGTTTGTTCTGTGGACAATCAAAAAAATATCTAGCTTCAGGGGGCTAATAATTTTTACCTTAAATTTAAAAAAAAAAAATACTTTTATTCTTGCCAAAAGAAAACAAATAAGACTTTCTCTAGAAGAAAAAATATATATATAGGAAATACTGCGTAAAAATTCCTGCCTGGGAAATATTTAAAAAGAAGAAAAAAATCACAGAAGGGCGAATCGTTTTGACTTCAGCTGTACATGCAAGAAAGCGTGTACCATGTAGCCATGTACCTGTCAGTTTTCAGATTTTGGGCTTTTTAGCTTTCCATAAAGTATTTATTCAGAAAATAAGCAAAACCACACATGGAAGTGAAGATTTCATTGACCTATTTTAAAGGCTGTTTTCTAAAAAATGCCATAAATCTCCACTTCAGCAGCTCTTAAAGTTACTTTTTATATATATCTGTATTCTGAAGGTTTTACTGAAGGATTTGTTTTACATAATTTTGTCTTGCAATAATGATTTTTGATTCCCAAAATCCCATTGAGTCTTGTATATCAAAAAATGAAACATTTTGAACTTGACTTCATTGGATTTTCATATTTGATGGCGTGTATTTCAAGAAATATTGCTTCATTTTCATATTTAAACATTCAATTTTAGAAAATTTGGAGTAGAAAAATGTTTGTAATTCTTAATGTAGTCAACTGGGGACTATGCTATTATCATTATTATTATTTTATTACCGTATTATTATTATTTTTTACCATATTGGCTTATGTCTTTTGAAACCTGTCACTGCTTGTGTTTATATCCAGTTGTGCGTGATGTTTGTGTGCAGGTATGCTATAACGGTGTGGTATTTTGATGCTGATGAGCGAGCTCGAGCTAAAGAGAAATATTCAACAAGTGAGTATTTTTTGTATTGTTTAAATTAATGTAAACTTAAAGCGAAACAAAAAATAACTTTTTTGTTGTTTTATGCAAAGAAAAAAATACGTTTCAATGTTTTTTTACTTGCACAATAAACAGCTCGCTTGATATATTTTAATGGATGAAAAGTTGTGTGTATTTTGGATTGTTTTATAGAAAAAAAAGTATTGTATTGCCTGAGGAGAATTATATTTTTAACAGTAAAAATAATTCATGTGTAATAAAACTGTAATGTTGTGAAAAATAACAATGTAATAGAACTTTTTCAGTTTTTTGCATTTTAAATGTCTTTTTTTCCCCAAAATACTTCAAAGTTGAATTTTCATCATTAAGCCAGTCTTTAGTCTTTAGTGTCACAGGATTTTTCTGTAAATTATTTTAATATGCAGATTTGGTGCTCAAAATATATCATGTTTTTGTCAGTATACACTTTATTATTTTTTCAGATTTCTATAAATTAAAATCTCAAAAGAATAGCAATGTGTTTACAAAAACAATATATTTGTAACAATATTTAAGTCCCTAATGTTTCTTTTAATCAGTGGGCTCTGCACAGATACAGATTTAAAGCCAATGATAAACTTCCGGTGAAAGTTTATTGTGACTATTTTCAGTTTCACAAGGTCGTTTTTACAGCATCGATGTTGTAATGTAATTACAATACATTCAGTTAAATAGAAATAAGCATTAATTTAGTTGTTCAAGCAGAAAACTAGATGAAAGACCACTAGCGCCATCAGTAGCAACAGGCTTGCACATAAATTTCATTGAAAATACTGGGGTAAAATAAACTGTCATTATTTAAAGATACGGAGAGGGCAAATGGAATTTAATGCAGTGCTTCTTGTCCAGTCTGAGACCCACTTCATATCATATATCTAACAGGGAGTGAAGATCGCTGATTTTTAAAGAAATCGGATCTTAAACGTGACAATTTTGTAATGACCATTGGGTTGCCTGGCCGAAAATTAAAAGTCTGTGTACAAATAGCCCATTTAATGTTACATTGCTGAATCAAAGTATTATTCATTATTTAAAAAAACAATAATCTTCCTCCCAACAATGCCACCATTTCTATTTCAAATGTTAAAATAATGAACCACACTAATATTCTTCTTCTAATAACATATCTTGATTATTAAGGGGGGCATAAACTGCCTCTGTTTTTATTACCACTAATTTATATCCTCTTTCAAATTAAAATTAAAATAATTGCCTACTTTTTCTTCAGTACGCTGTTTAAATAGACTGTAAAGTAAATGCCTACTGGCCTGGGGTGCGTTTCCCAAACAACGACCTAACTTGTGGCTGAACTATAAAACAACGATGTAGTGAATAGTGTTTTCCAAAACCCATAGATTCTTTGTCGCAGATCCATCATGTGAACCACATTAGTTATAACATAAAACGCCCATAATGATGGCCTAAATGTGGTGGAGTAACAACTACTTTAGAGAAAAAACGCATATTTGCTTTGTGCAAATTATATTGTGTTACATGCACACGCATTTAAAAAAAAATCCAATATCAGTTTTGGTAAAAACATGCCCTCGTTTTCCATATTATTTGAAATATATGTCAACAGCACATGTAGGGTCTGTGTTTTCTTTACAAATATTATTGAGAACATTACATATTGTGTTCTAAAACATAAAATCACTTACAAAAGCTAACACGTACAGTATTCTAATGTCATATATAAATCATATAAATAAATAAATAATGAGGCTATTTATTAAGAAATAAAATTTAGTTTTATTTATAAGGGAATGAAAAAAATCCTACTTTAATAATAATATCAATATTAATGATGATGATGATGCTTATTATTATTATTATTATTATTATTAAGTATGATATATATTTTTTTCTTTTTTTTTTTATTATCTACTTTTACAATATGACACATGCACACCACTGCAGAATTGTGCTAACCAACAGGCCCATGTCATATACAGTGCAGATATTTCATAAATAACCTACTATAAATTAAAAGCGTTAACATGCGCTATGTTTTTTGTTTTCACAAGCTTTGGAGACGTAAAAGCAATGTAAAATAATAGGTCACCTATAGCTTTTGTCATGAGTTCCATCATAACAGATGGAATCTGCGTACGATTTTTGCTATTTCTGCAGAGAATTTTGGTAAAAGTCTTCGGATTAATGCGGAATTATTTTGGGAGTATCAGAACTAAAACCTTAATATATGAAATAAAAATTATATCTTTTTAAACTTTTATTTAATGTTTAAAATGCAAATCCAATTAGATTCACTTTATTTGCTAAATAAAGCAAGTTTGTCATATATTATATCTAGTAAAAGACAGAAAATATTACTTTAAAAACTGCATTGTACATAAATCAGATAACCGTTTTCACATTAGTCAATATTATTACTAAATTAAGTATAAAAAACTGAATAAACATAGATTTACACACATTTACTCATGTAAATGAACAGAATTAATGATGGGCTAAAAATCTGCGGAATTCTGCGCACGCAGATTACGGGTGGGCCTACTCATGAGCCACGACTGTGTATAAAATGACTGGGAATAGAACACAGCCAGGAACTATGTTTCTAACCACAGCTCTGCGACGCAGTTTGCGAATGTTCGTTGGAACAATAGATTTTTGAAACGCCAAATCAATGAACTATGTTTGCATCAACGCAACTTGCGACTTTAGTTGCCTAACCATGGTTTTCGGAAACGCACCCCTGATTAGTTAGTTTAGCTAGCCACGTTACGTGCCTTGCCTGTAGATGTGCATTCATACCTCTGTGTGCTGTTTGTGTTCCTTTTGCAATAACACTTCCGAAACGCTAGCTGACAGTAGGTTTATATTTTCCTCTGTGTTGCGTTTCTTCGTGGGTGCTTTGTTTTTTCTAAGCGCTACCTTAATGTAGAAGTAGCTCAATCTCCCTCATTCAGGTGGGAACTGGCGGACATGCAACAACTTTTAATCATAAGGTAAACACAAATCAAAAGTTTCCAACTGTAGCTTTTTCACGGGACTCCACACTTGTAAACAATCACTCCATCGGCCCACGCCACAATGATATCAAGCCGACAGAGCTTATGCTACGTTGCGACGTGTAATTACGTTTTTTGAGAGGTGCAAATGCTAATACATGAGGGATCTATGTTCTGGAGGCGGGGCTTATTAACCCTATTACATCATAAAGTTAAACATTACAAAACCTGTTGTTTTTAATACTGGCTTCAATATAATCTGTTTTTAGAGTAACAATATAGATCTGAGTTCTACAACTTCTGGGATGTTTTTTATAGCCCTCTGACCTCTTAAAGGTCACAAAATCATGCAAATTTTGGTTTGGCAGATTATGACCCCTTTAAGCAGACCTATAATACGCCATTCTTTCCGTCTCTTAGGTTCAGGAGAAAGGGGTGTAAAAGTGGAACTAAACAAGCCATCTGAGCCGAGCTAGTGATCATGGAGGACTGAATGAAGTGGAGTGACTGCCGGGGTCAGACCTGCTGCTGAGAGATGATGAAAGTGAAGAAGAGGAAGACCATCATGAAATCA